>NC_081552.1:4177647-4400147 GCF_963082655.1 Stomoxys calcitrans
GGAGACACTTTTGATATAAATGCTTAGCTATTATTGTAATCTCAGTTTTTCCAAAAACAATTGTTATATAACTGTATACATTAAAATTTCTAATTTATATCGCTATGTTCATATATAGTATTGTATGAGTTAAAAATGTTGCCAATTGCCTCAATAATGCCAATTAGGCGCTGAGGCGTCAGTTATAATGAATTAATAAATGAATAAATAAAATAAAAAAAAAAAAAAAAAAAAAAAAAAAAAAAAAATTCGTGTTCTATTCTCAAATACCTCTCATTTGAGTTTTGAGTCACATATTGTCCTAATGAGTCAAATAACCCATTTGAAGTATCTCTAGGAGGAAAATCGCCACCTAGACTTGAACGCAAATTTTAATGTCATATTCGTAACTTACTCCCTGATACCTTTCATTGGAGTCCCATATAGCCATGGTCTGCTAATATGCCTATTTGGGGGTATTTGGGGGTGGGCGAGCTCCCATTACTTGGACCTAATGTTTCATGCCATTTTTGTAATCTAATGCCTAATACTTTTCATTTGCGTCCCATATTGACATGAACTTCGAATATATCTGTCGAGAGACCGGTCTATATGGCACATATATCCAAATCTGGACCGTTCTAGGTAGAATTGAAGAGGAATTTCGACTGGCCTAACACAACTCACTGCCCCAAATTTCGGCGAAATCGGACAATAAATGCGCTATCGGTCTATATGTCAGCTATATTCAAATCTTGGCCGATCTGAGCCAAATTGAAGAAGAATGTCGAAAGGCCTAACACAACTTACTGTCCCAAATTTCGGCGACATCGGACAATAAACTTAACCTGCTTATGGACAAATCTCGCTTACATCTCAGCACTAACCAATCCAAATTTCACACGTCATATTTTTTACTATTTTTTCGGTTCCATCAATCTGTGCATTGACCGCTTTGGATGATACTTAGCATGGAAGTCGAAAGTCATGACCAACACGACTTGCAAAATTTCATTCGCATCGAATAGTTAAAGTAGAGTCTGGGAAAAGAAGAAGAAGAAGAGAAATCAAGAAATCAAACTAGGAGTTCGATTTATATGGGAGCTATGTTTGGTTATGGATCGATCGAGATCAAACATGTATAATGGGGAGTAACAAAAAAAAAAACACCAGATGCAAAATGTCAGACAAATCATAATAACTGTGAGTTCTAGGGGCTGAAGAAGTCAAACTATGAGCTGTGAGTCGTAGAAGTTGAAGAAATCAAATTAAAGGATCGATAAAATTATCGATACTCAAGAAACAAAACAATTAATTGTAAAATTGGAAAAAAAAATTATTATCCGATTTCGTGACTTGACACAGAGACTTGTATGAAGCCTCCCGTCATACGACCAGCATTTATATATAGCTGCCATTTAGACTGATCTTCCAATTTAAGGTTTAAATTAGAGCTGGCAAAATATCGATGGCACTATCGATATTTAATTTTTTGACTGAATATCGATTTTTATTTTATGCAAAATGAAACAAAACTAAACAATGCGACACTAAATGTATCTTTTAAGATGCATTGCGCCTATAGAGGGCGCAATTTTCATCCGATTGGGTGAACATTTTGTACAATGATTTCTCTCATGACTTCCAGCTGACTTTATTAATTTTGGTTCTATTTGGTCTGTGAATTGATATTGCTTCTTTATAAATCGATCTCCTGCTTTTTAGTTCTCATTTTTGCTTGAGGTATAGGAGATGAGAAATTATCGATATCGATTTTTAAACTATCGAAAATATCAAATGTTGCAATTATCGATAGTTTGCCTGCTCTAGTCTTAATCCCATAAAAATCGGATTTATCGCCCAATGTCGCTGAAACTTGACTTGTTTAAAAGTTCTCGGGACCTGAACTAAATGTGATCCAGGCCAGTCCCTATTTTCATATTACAATGGATATGGTACTGGAATGGTTTAATTATCCATGGTGGTGGGTATCCAAAGTTCGTCTCGGCCGAACTTAACACGTTTTTACTTGTTTTCTTTTAAAATATAGGTGATGGGAAATTATCAATAGTAGCGATACCATCGATATTTATTTTAAAAATATCGAAAATGTCGAATGTTGCGATTATCGATAGTGCAAGCTCTAGTGGGAGATCTATGCCGTGTTTGAGAAGGATGATGCTTCAGTCTTCACAGATGGCTTCAAGATGTGATGGAGTCAGGGACGGGTTCAGGAGTCTACTCCGAGACACTCTACTTCGGTATATCTCACAACCAAACGAGTATATGGTGTCTTAAACAGAGGTATGTGTCATTACAACAGCCACAAACAAAATTTTGGGAAGGAATTTATCGCCTTCGAAACTCAGGTTTTATGAGGACGGTGCTCCAGGCCTTGGATTAGAGGATAGTGAATACGAAGTCCATGGCGAACTGTTTAGGAACCCTGAATAAGCTGCGGAGTCCATACAAAGCCCTAACTTAGGTTTCCGGACGCGATGGTATTCCGGTAGATGAGAAGGCAGAGGTATATAATGAACTACTGAACATAGGAATCTGAACATGGATGCCAAACTATCCGAAAACTGTCGACTGAACGAGGACGAAGGATCTGCTGGCGTTTTTGATAAGAGGTCACTAAGCACTATTACGGGATCTATAACCGGGCACTTTGGGATAGGCCATATAGCTGAGCTCAAAGAAATGTCACATTATGATTAATGCGGAATCTGTCTTAATGAGGATGCGAAGGAGATGATCTTAAACTACAGCCAAAGAAATGTTGATACCAAAGAAATGTCAGTACCATACGGTATTGATAGTAAAACAACACCGTATGGTACAAAAACAATACCGGATGGCATGGATGAAACATAAAATGATTAGTACCGTTTGGTACTAGCCTTATTACCGAATTGGTATTGGTTTTAATACCAATCTGTTATTGGTTTAGGTACCAAATCGTTATTGATTAGTCCACCCCCTTATGAACCAAAAAAAAAAAAAAAAAACTTTTCGAAATAATTGTAATTTAATTTTATTTCGATTATTTATGTTAATAATTACAAAAACCAATGTTACACTGTGACTAACCTCAATTTTTTGTATTCAGCAATTGATTCCATATCCATTGATTCCCAGAAGTGGTTTTCATATGATTATACCAGCACAGCATCGTTTGCCACACAAGAGACTATCATGTTTCCGATGAAGAATGTCCTTAGAATTTGTTCTATTTCTATTTTCACTGCTTTCGTGTATTTCAGCAGGTTTTTAAGCCCTTAAATTGTTTTAAAACAATTTATTTACTGGTTTAATACATATTTTATTATGGCGCCAATATTTTAAATACAAAGCTCAACATTACTTCTGGCGCAATGACAAGAATATAAATGTTGACAGCGTCAATACTTAATAGCCTCCTTTGTCTGGAATTGAATTGATACCAAATGGTATTAAAAACCTTTGCCGATGACGCTAACGAAATAATACCATGCGGTATGGTCAAAGTACTATCATTTTTCTATCAGTGTACAGGCGCTCAAGCTTGCCATCTGGAGAAGGCGAGTTTTCTCCAATCTGAGCGATCTCGCGCATTTATCTCTGGAATGTGTCCTTAGATAGATGGACTGCGCCAGTGGACTATTACACGTGCCGTATAACCGCTTGCTTTTCTTGCTCTTTTCATCTATCTATCGTGTCACTGGAACTGATCTGGGGCTTACACTCCTTTTTTTAGCTTTCACCTACACTTTATTTTTCCCTGGGGTCTCACAATAGGCCAGATTGGCCTGCGAATGAACTCAGTTTTATGTTGGTCTACCAGTTCAAACTTAACCTACATAAGTAAGAAACATTCATGCAAAATTTTAGGACAGCTTTATACTGTGCAATAAGGTCTCACATCGAAAGGATCTCTGTCATGGGTCGGTCTTTAATAATGAAAGTGAGACCAGCCATCAGCTATGCAAAAACCAACATCCAACATTCTTCATAAAGAGGACATGCTCAGACTGCGCCTCAGGAACAGCGCTCACATCAAAGATTGCTGTTCGATTCCATTTTCCACTCAATCATAAGACCCCGGCAAACACTTAGTAAAAAAGTTTTACATGAAGAACTAAGAGCAGCACTAAAGTGGGAACATTTAACTCTAAACATTTGTTTTTGGTTATTCTTTACGGGTTTCGATCCCACGACAAGCTAACCTCAGCACCACGTTGGCCTCCTATGGTCCATTTACATCGGTAGGAAAATGTACATTGCATTGTGTTGCCCTTGCGACAAATTTTACATTGAAACAAGCAACTCTTCGACCTGCCCTCGCACGTACCATGACTATATGTGCAAGCATTTTGGTGTCCCTTAACAAAAGCAACAAAGTCAAATCATAACAACATTAAAACAAAACTGTAACGAACTTTGGTTTTTTGGCAAAACAAAAGCACTTTGAGGACAACGGCAGCATATAAGCAACAACAACAGCCAAAAGTTCTAAAAACAAAACAAAAAAACAAAAATTCAGCTGAAACTTTAAGGGGAACAAGAACAACGACAACAAAACAACAACAACAACTATTACAACAACAATGAAACCATACATTTGGCACCTTTTAGAGCAAACACACATCTACACCAAATGACTGACTTCTGCACATTGCTATGCAAGCAAATACACACACACACACACACACACATAAACAACATAGTGAATTGTGATTTGAGAGCATACAATTGCCTGCTCCATCCTGAGGATATTCAAATAGGTTCATGTTTATGTTGAATATTTTCACAAACACAAATCTTAGGTAAATATTTAAATAAAGTTCAGATGGAAAGTTGTAAAAACAAAGCAACATCCAAACAGCGAACCATCCTGCCAACCACCACCCACCAACGAAGCCAGCCAGTTAACCAACGAAACACGAAACAACCAACCATTCAGTCACTTAGCCATACAGTCCACATGGTGCGACTGCTAAAATTTTCCATAGAGCAACATTTCGCATTCTCCTACTTCTTGCCTTCTGCAAACTGCATAGGGTTCTCCCTTGCTGCTATTCGACACAAGGTCCCGCATTCATACAGAGCTTCGGCAGATTTTTTTTTCTCTTTCGCTTTCTTGTTGCTTTGGTCTGATTTCTTCAGCGACTCTAGGGTCTTTGGTCCTCAGCTGAGTTTGAGAATGATGAAGTTGATGCTGGTGTTGGTGTTGGTGTTGGCTTTGGCCAATGTGCGTATGAAGCACAAAAGAATGTTTTCTTTTCATTTACAGCCAAGCAGCAAGCCTTCCTCCAACCCACACCCACACCCACTCACTCAACCAGCCAAAGTAGAACGACCACCTCCACACCCTTTTCTTTTTGTTGTTGTTGTTGTTGTTCATTGGTTGTTTGGTTTCGCCTTCGGAGGCGAACGCACGCGTTATAATGTATTTTTTTTTTTTTTTGAGTTGAAGCTCCTCTAAATGTAAAAATAAACGCTTGCTGGTGGAAAACTTTGGTTTGGCTAATGGACTTTTGAACGTTTTATGGTTTAGCTAAAGTCGCTCTTAGTTGGAATTATGTATGGACGGGGTGGCTGAGATTCCCCAAGTGCAAGGAAAGAGAAAAGCCAAAGCCAAAGTTAAAGTTAAAGGAGATGACATACGTTTGTCGTCTGGATAAGAAGCTGAGCCAGCCAGCCAGTCAACACCATGTCACAGGAAGCAAAGGCAGTAGTCGGTTGTATTCAGCACGCCATCCAACCCCACTCTTTATTCCATTGGAGATCTATGGAAATATATGCTAGGGTGTCTGAACGAGTGCGTGTGTGTGGGCTGTGTGTGTAAGTAAAATGTCAAATGCTGTGGAAACAAATGTCAACAACATACTTAAAAAGTTTCCATGAATGGATACATTATACACTTACACATACACACACACACAGACCTACGCAGACTTTGCAGAATGATATATCTATACATTCACCTCCCTGCGACGCCCACATCTACGCACTTAAAAAGTACCATTTTCAGCAGAAGAAAGTACAGCTGCAACCGAGCAACTCCCACAATTTGCAAAATTTATAGCAACCATGTGGTCAAGAGGACCAGAGGACCAGAGGGCCAGAGACAAAGACAACGCAAGGAGATAAGAGTTAAGGATTCAAAGTCGTTCGGAACAATGGAAAATCAACACACTCAGCAGTCATGGAACTTTGGCATTCAATAAAATGGCATGCCTGGAATTTTTAGTGGTGGGGTTGGGGGAAGGATAGGGATGGCTGCAGGAGCCACACAATCACAAAATAGGAGCACAATAAATTATTATACAATAAATAAATTCATCCAAGAGACTTGAGCGTAGAAAAGTTTGCATCCTAAACTTTGGCCATAGATTTTCGGTTTTTTGGTCTTAGTGTTGCTCCTGCATTCCATTGATCAAATTTTTCATCACTCCCCTTAGTGTGAGTGAAGAATTTTATTGTATGTGTTTGCTCAGTTTTGCACAGCATAAACTTTTGCTCACTTTTCCGTACTGTTTCCCCTTCTGTCAGCAATTAAGTGTTCATTTTTTGCAAGGCAAGTACGTTCAATCAACTACAAGAACAGAACAGGCTGGCAAAGAACATTAAGCTACAGTGACAGTTGAATCTATTAGAACGCAGTGCATAGGGAAGGAAGTTAGTGGGGCCACCCCACTACAGATCGCATTTGCAACTTCTTTGCCCCAAATCTCCTTGTAGGCAAACAGAGGATAAGGGATGAGAATTAATATGCTCTTGGAGCTACATAAGGTCATGAATGGATTCGGATGATTTCTAACCCGCATAACTTTTGACTGAAGAATCGGATTTCACAACATGAAGCAGCAAAATTGTTGTAAATTTTTTATGCAATCTGAATCTGCCTATAAATCGGTCTAAAAATGTCTTCGCAAATCAAAAAATACGAGGTCAGCCTATTTGATTGTTTGTCTCCTCCTCGAAGCTATATATTATTGCAAATTTTTGGCAAGATTGGTCAATAAATGCGATTGCAGTTGCTCTAGAAGTGAAAATCGGGCGATATATATGACAGCTGTATCTAAAGTTGAACCGATTTCTATGAAAAGGACCAATAATATTAAGAGTCATAAGAAAATTCTTCCCGCCAATTTTCGAAAGATTCGGTTAACAAATGAACACTTTATTGCAATATTTCTCAAAATCGGACGAACATATAGATATACATCTAAATCTGAACCGATTTCGACAAAACTTTATAGATATTGTGGGAGTCGTCGAGAAAAGCGTTGTACATAATTTTGGGAAGATTTTGGGCTCTAGGAGTGAAAATATGTGTGGCAGCTATATCTAAATCTGAACCGACGAACATATAGATAGTAGCCAGGGACGTAGCCAGGGGGGGCCTCGGGCCCGACAACATTTCTTTGAACAATTTTTCAAATACAACATTATTTAAAAAAAAAATTATTAAATTTTTCTTAAGACTACATTTTAATGATTTTTTTTAATGGACTAACTTTCAGCGAAAAACTCTTTAAAGACCATCTTGCCTCGAAATTATTTTTTAAAACCAAAATTTAAATTTTGCATAAACATTGTTAAAGACTTTTTATTATGCTTACTTGTCCCAAATAACATTTTCCCAAAATTTTTTCAATAAATATTTTAAAAGACAAAATTTTAACCCATTACGTCTGACTCTCGATTCCTTTTTCCGATTTTGATGAAATTTTATATCCATATATATAAGAGACGGGTGTCTCCCAGCCCAAACGGCTCAAGCTAGAGTCATGAAATTTGTCCCGAATGTGGGTCTTGGGTCGTAGGCTAGCGCTAAGATGGGGTTTTGCGATATTCGTACGTTTAGATATTAAAAAGTACGAAATTGTGACCTTTTACCCAGCGCGAACAGATGGTGCTAGAATTATGAGTTTGGGTTAAAACTAAAGAGCGTCTCGACAAAATAGTACCGGAAGTGGGAAAAATGGTACGTTTAGTACCACAATTGGTACCTTTTGGTACCTTGTCTGTTAATTGAGCTAGAGCTTTGCATTTTGGAATTTAGGTACACTATGGCGACCTAAATTGGGATGTCAAAAGAGTTTTTGGCCATTTAGAAACAAAAAGTACCAAAAAAGGCACCAAATAGGTCAACTTTGCAAAGGGCAACATTAGCACATAAAAAGTCTTGGACTGGTGAAAAAGCTTGATATTTGGGTACCACATGTATTGAAAGAAATTCATTTAACAAACCGAATCAACGCTTGTGATATGCACCTTAAACGCAATGAATTCGATCCGTTTTTAAAACGAATCATAACTGGAGATGAAAAATGGATTGTTTACAACAACGTTAGTCGAAAACGATCATGGTCCAAGCATGGTGAACCAGCTCAAACCACTTCAAAGGCTGATATCCACCAAAAGAAGCCTCCCCCATGGCACCACCAAAAGTGAAGAGATGCTACTGAAGCCAAGAATGCGGCATATGGAGCAACCCTGCAATCAGTAGCAACGCGTCAGATGAAGGAGAGGTTTTCGGAAAAAAAGAAGAGAGGAGAAACGTCCGTTCCGCAGAAAGGAAATGGAAAGACGTGAGTGTGAGCAAATTGAGATGAACAGAATGAAGTCCTGAAATTTTACCAAAAAATTAAACATCAAAGAGATGGCTTTGGTGCAGGCACATCCTTCTCCAGAGACGAAGAAACAAATCTGGTAACTGACACAGAAAGCATGCTGAGGATATGGAAAGAACATTTAACCCAACTGCTAGTGTCTGACGTTGGCGGCGTCAGACACTAGTGTCTGACGTTACCTTCTAGTCAGAATGAGGTCCAAGTACCAGTGAACCTACTGAAGAACAACAAGGCAGCAGGAGCCGACAGGTTACACGCTGAATTATTTAAGACCGGATACGCCTTATAAGCGACACGCTTATAAGGCGAATGCATCAGCTTATCAGCGATATCTGGCTAAAAGAACGCATGCCAAATGATTGGAATCTCTGCATACTATGTCCCGTACACAGGAAAGGAGGCAAGACGGAATGTGCCAACTACAGAGGAATAAGTCTCCTCCCTATCGCATACAAGATACTCTCAAGCGTACTGTCTGAAAGATAAAAATCTATAATCAATGATATAAATGGGCCCTATCAATGGGGCTTTAGACCTGGTTAATCCATCATAAAACAGATATTTACACTGCGCCAAATCCTGGAAAAGACCCGAGAAGGACAAATCAACACCTACCATCTCGTGATTGACTACAAAGCCGCATTCGATATCCCTTTGCGTTCAAAGGTATTTCAAGCCATGTCTGAGTTTGGTATCCCTGCAACTGCAGGATGACACTTGCCCCAGTAAGAAACGGAAAGAATCTCTCCGAACCATTCAATACCAAACGAGGTTTCAGACAAGGGGACAGTCCATCGTGTGATCTCTTTAATATCCTGCTGGAGAAGATTACATCAGATGCACATGAGAAAAGACATAGCACACTTATCACAAGCGAACACATGCTATTCGCCGATGCCGACGACAGCGACATCATATGTCGGTTATCGGAAGTAGTATCTGCAGCCTTTGAAAGAATCGAAAGAGATTCAGTCACAATGGGTCTGGCAGTAAATGGAGATAAGACGAAATGGATGGTTTCAACTCCCAAAACGCCTTGTACCACCAAGCAGATAAAGAAAATGGAGAAAGTTGGGAACCACAACTTTGAGATAGTCTGCAACTTTATCTACCTCGGCACCGAAACGAATGACACCAGTTTTGAGATAAAGCGAAGAATAATACTGGCAAACAGATGCTACTTTGGATCAAGTAGGCAGTTTAGAAACAAGGCCACCTCTCGACAGACGAAGATTATACAATACAAGACACTGATACCACCCGTGTTGTTATATGGTTTCGAGGAATGGGTGCTTGTGAAAGCAGGCGAGGCAGTTTTTGGAGTATTTGAGAGAAAGATTCTTCGTAAAATATATGAAACAGTTTGCGTTAATGGAGAATATAGGCGTCGTATGAACCACGAGCTGTATGAGCTGTAAGACGACGATAGCATAGTTACACGTATCAAAATACAACGGCTGCGTTGGCTAGGTCAAGCTCCAGCAATAAAGTCTTTTATAGGCAAACATGGTGGCACAAACAAACCGGGACGACAAAAAGCCCGATGGAAAGATCAAATGGTGGGAGACACCTCGAAACTTGGTGTCACAGGTTATAAAATGAGCGCAAAAGATCGAGGCGCTTGGTACGCCATTCTACGTTCGGCTAGTGAAACAAATGTTCATAGCAAATCAAAGTAAATTAAGTAAGCAAGAAAGATATTTTAGAGAAGAGTAGGAATTCATTTAAGGTTCTCAACAGAAGACTCATGAGCCCACTCCCAAAAACCCTCCAAAATGGGAGTGGAATAAAAGGTTTCTAACAGCCGAGTCATGTACAGCCCTCCAACACACAGTGGGATAGAACTATTTGAGAACGAATAGCGATAATTCTTTGGAATGGCAAAAGCTGAGGTGCTATATCTTGATATAGCCCCCATATAGACCGATCCGCCGATTTAGGGTCTTAGACCCATAAAAGCCACATTTATTAACCGATTTTGCTGAAATTTGCGACGGTGAGTTGTGTTAGGTCAGTCGATATCCTCCTTCAATTTGGCCCAGATAAGTCCAGATTTGGATATAGCTGCCATATAGACCGATCAGCCGATTTAGGGTCTTGGGCCCATAAAAGCCAAATCTAAACCAGATCGGATTGCCAGGAAATTAATGCGAGCCTGACCTTTGCGTTTGAAATTGGAAGTCCCTATTTCGTCCTGAGTATGGTAGAGATAGGACTATATTTGGATATAGCTGCCATATATACACAGTGGCTGCTATATTTACACAGTGGGGTGTGTCAATATAGTTCAGATCGGTCTATATTGGGATATAGCTGTCATATTCATATACTGATCTCACGATTTAAGTTCTCATAAAAGCAACACATTTTAATCGATGAATTTGTTACAATAAGTTATTTTAGACCATATTTAAATGTAGCTGGTATGGGTTCATAACTTATGCATTTTTCACGGTATTATGACGAAAGGTGGTTAATATTGGATTGCCCAAAAAGTAATTGCGGATTTTTCATATAGTCGGCGTTGAAAAATTTTTTCAACGGCTTGTGACTCTGTAATTGCATTCTTTCTTCTGTCAGTTATCAGCTGTTATTTTAAGCTTGCTTTAGAAAAAAAAGTGTAAAAAAGTACATTTGACTAAAGTTCATTCTAAGTTTTATTAAAAATGCATTTACTTTCTTTTAAAAAATCCGCAATTACTTTTTGGGCAACCCAATATATACATCCGAGGTGGTGGGTATTCAAAGTTCGGCCCGTCCGAACTTAATGCCTTGTTAATTGTTCCATCTTATAAAGGATAGGGAGAGGGATAGGGGCTGCGCTAACATTAGAAAAGAAATATGACTGTAACTTTAACTAGCTTCCGTGCCGCTGGTCTTTCAAATTGACATGTGAAGCACCTGAACGGCTTGGATAAAAATCGATTTTGCATCCTTTTACCGCACGAAAGCGAATACTGATTGTGGTTCAAAATCGTGCTCTCCATTGAGATACCAGAGGTCCTAGGTTAGATTGAGTTAGTTTGACAAGAAGGTATTGATTTCAGCCTGCCCCATGCCACTATGGAAATCGCCTTATTGTGAGTATTAGCTAATCAGAACAAACACCATACTAGGAATTATGTGCTTCTCCCCCTGAGGGCTCCCATTTTGTATCGTATCTACTCTACTCTACGATGTGTAACCTGCGAAAGTCTGTCTGGCATAGCAAACACTCCAACGTCCAATCGCCTCTCCCACATGCCTCATACACACTATCACTTGCCGCCTCTAGTTGGTTAAGGTTGTTGTACAATCCCATTGAACCCGTAATTCCGTTTGTAACTCCCCAAAATATTGATCGTCTTGACATTCATAAAGTCCATAAAGCCATGTCCGACCTTCTTTCGGTCTAAATGTACGATTGAATGTCTATTTGTCCGTCTGTCTGTCTGTCTGTCTGTTGTTGTAACAGTGTGTTGTACACTGAGGCGGTAGCCCTTGCCGATGAAGGACTCCATCGGGTAAATCCGGTGCGTACAATCAGCTACCATGGGACCTGTCTGTCTTTTGGGAGTACAATTATTGGGTTGCCCAAAAAGTAATTGCGGATTTTTTAAAAGAAAGTAAATGCATTTTTAATAAAACTTAGAATGGACTTTAATCAAAAATACTTTTTTTACACTTTTTTTCTAAAGCAAGCTAAAAGTAACAGCTGATAACTGACAGAAGAAAGAATGCAATTACAGAGTCACAAGCTGTGAAAAAATTAGTCAACGCCGGCTATATGAAAAATCCGCAATTACTTTTTGGGCAACCCAATATTATCCAAATTTGGCTGAAATTTTGTACATGATATTTTGTTCTGGTTCTAATGTCCATGACAAGTAAGGGGCTTATCGACTCCAAACTGTATATAGCTCCTGAATATGTCATCCTCCTTCCATGAAAGTCATTCAAATTCATACAGCCTATGTTGCAAGCCAAACTTAATTTTTTTAAACATTTTTCGTTATCCTGATGTCCTCAATGTACGTATTGTTACTACCTACTGCATGACGTCTCTTAATTTTAATTATTTTAATTACAAGTTTTCATTGGTTTCATTGTTTATTTAACATGTGTGTGTGTGTGTGCGTGGGGGGGGGAGGGGGAGAAACTCGAAAATACAATAATTATTGTCTGTTTGTTCTCTACATTCGCTGGCCCATGTCACCCACCCAATGTACTCTCCCTGTTTGGTCCCTCAGTCCTGAAAGTGTGTTCTTCTTTTTGTAGTTGTTGTTGCCATTTAATTTGAACATTTTAAATGGCATGTTTGCTGTACAATGATTTTGTTGTTGCTGTTGGTCTAGTGCTTGTTGGTGTGTTTGTTGTTGTTTTTTATTTGCTTGTCATCTTGCACATCATTCCTGTTTGTATCTTTAATTGCGTTTTAGCTGAGGAAGTTTAATTTGATTCTACCTTCCGCAAACACTCAGAGAAACTCAACACACCCACTCACACATACATACATACATAGCCGTTGGTAGCACATAATGATAATGCTACAGAGGCCAAAGTTGGTGTGACATGTAAACGAGTTTTAAGTACTTTAAGGACATTAACTGAATTTATTGCTATTTTTCGGTTTTTGGCCTTCTCTTTTGTTGGAACCAAGTTTGGCTGAGCTGAACTGGGCTGGGCAGGGCTCGGTTGGTTGTTGGGACAACAGCAATGATAAAAATCCCTCCTAGGAATTCTATTGAATTTATTCGTACCTTCGAATGGGATCATGTTTTTGTTTTCGTGTTTTCACTTTTGTTCTTTGTAATTCCCCAACGAATTTGAATTCAGTGTCGGCTGGCTAGATGGCTGGCTAATGTGTTGATGCGTGTGCGAGAGCAGTGTTTTTCATAGTCAGTCTATTTTCATTCCTTAGGAAATCTAATATTCCCAATTAGGCCATGTTTCCTTATCAGCGTGTGTGTGTGTGTACGTACGTGTTTTTGAGGCTTCTTTATGGCAAAGTAATTGATTTGCGAAAAGACTATAAACAACATGGATTTCATTTTTTCGGAACAAAACCCCTGGGTTACCGTATTAAGTTTTGCCAATTCAAAGGAAATCTTCTAAATATTCTTTCGTTGGCCAATCAACAGCTTAACAAATAACTTTGGTGGTGCAAAGAAACGGGTGGAGAGAAAAGCACCACATCATAAACCAGGAAACTTAAGTCAAAAAAGCTCATTTGTCTAAATACAGTAATTTTTTATTTTTTTAATACGAAAAACAACCACAACAACAAGCCAGGTGTACACCTGCAACAATCCAAAAATTCTTAAGCTAGGAACTTAAAGTTTCATTAAACGTCCATTGAGGCGTTGAGTCTTCTTGGGGGGCTTGGCCGAGACCAAACGCTCATTTTTGGAAGGCAGCATAGCAATGCGACCACTTCTTAACTTTGTCAAACGGCTAAGAATTTGAATTTGTTTCTCCACTTCCGCCAATTCGGCGGCAATTTCGTTGACTATGTCGCTGTCGGGGGCACCATAGATTTCGGAAGGCTCTTGTACCCGTCTTTTGTTTTCTCCTGCCAACTCGGACTCAGCCGAACCTTCTTCGATCTCAGTATCATCGGTCACTTGCTCCTCCTCCCCCTCCTCCTGCTGCTCGATTGTTTCAACATCGGTCTTCAGCTTATTTTCACTCTCAGGCGCTCCATAGGTGTCGGAGGGAATTTCTAATTCTTCTGCTTCCGTTTTGGTTTCCGAGGTTTGCTCAGCGGCAGGAATATCAGCAATAAACTCACTGTCAACATTATCCATAACAATGAAGGAGGCAGAGAAATCCTGGCTGTCCTCTTGGCTAGGGGGTTGAAAGTCCTCTGCAGGTGCTGGCACCACATCGGCATTGAATTCCCCGCCACTGTTCTTGGCAGAAGGTGCTGGGGCGCCATACGTATCTGCAGGAGTGTAATCAATTACTTCCGTTCCGCCTGTTATGATGGTGGTGGTGGTGGGCACAACTTCATCAAAATCTTCCAAAGTTGAAGTCGAGCTGGTGGTGGTGGCCAGTGTTTCCAAGACCTCGGTTACAGCTTCAGTTACTGCCTTGGGTTGGGGCAAATCAAAAGGAATCTTTGGACGGAAACCAGCCTCTGGATAACCGGTACGAGATTCCAAAACACTGGAGGGTGTGGTAAATTCAATTTGGCGTGCCGATTTCTTGCCATTTGACCTTTTCAAAGGAGTTGCCCATGAACCGGCTATGGTCAAAGCCACAATGAAAGAAATTTTTAATCCTCCGAATATAGCCATTGCAAAACTTGTTTTCGGTTTATCACGATTCTAAGCAACTGCTGCTACTGATGATGATTAACAGTTCGAGCTCAGCTTTTATAGTTAAAAAAGACCTTTGATGACTGTGAGCGATAACTACCGCAAACAACGAGGTGAATCTTGGCAGGCATAAAGCATATTGCCAAAAATTCGTATTCACAAGTCCAACCCATCAAGCGGCAACTACCAGGTTGACTCAATAAAACTCAATAACCTATAAATGATCAAGAATTCAATTCTTGTTGGAATCAAGGCAATCTCAAAAAAATTCAAGCAAACAAACGCCGCCAGACGAACAACAGCAGAACCCAAAACGAAGCAAATAGCAAAAAAAAAAAACACAACACAACATCGTTGACGCGTTAAACGCATAATTGTTTCAGTTTTGTTCAGAGATATTGCTCCCTATTTCACTCCACAAGCCCCTCACACCTAGCCGCTCTTCAGTTGTCCTTCCTTCTGCCCAAGCCACCATTCATTCATGTATTCTATTGACATCGTGCATGCACACATACTGTGGACGTAAGGGGTGTGTGAGAGGGCGACACATGGTGGAAGGGTAAAAAATGCGAGTAATTTAAAATAGCAGCACCCACCATATGTAAGGTTCATGTATAATAGGATGTACCGAAATAATGTTAAAAATTTTCAAGAGGTTATTGACCAAATATCAATGATCTGGATGGTTCTGTATCTACAACTAACGGCCTTCAGCTGATTTTGAACATATAAAACTGCATAGGTCTGGATGCTCGATTATTCGACTCAGAGAGTCGTAGAACCGAATTGAAAAGTCAAGATGGCGTGATGACTCAGGCATCCACTTGAGGCGTCACCTTGCAGCATCGAGTGTAGCCCTTGGCATTCGAAGATTCAGCAGATTTCATAATGTGACAACAGGTGTTTGAGTGAGTCGAATCACCCAATCGAGCGTCTCAAAATTAGACAACCAGGCCTTTGAGTTTAGTAGAGAATCCTTTGATAACTCACATTTGCTTGGATATGACGGACTGGTATGACGATTTGAAAAGTATATCCACAAAGAGAGCATTTGCATCAAAAAGAGCGCACACTGATACCGGCCTTAGACTTTGTAGACCATGTCTCAGCAAGTGAAAAGAAGAGTTGAG
Organism: Stomoxys calcitrans; assembly: GCF_963082655.1. Taxonomy (NCBI): domain Eukaryota; kingdom Metazoa; phylum Arthropoda; class Insecta; order Diptera; family Muscidae; genus Stomoxys; species Stomoxys calcitrans. Next base: position 4,193,680 of record NC_081552.1, read on the forward strand.
ACGACGACTTGCAGACCACCGAAGTCAGGTAAATTCCACTAAAGAAGGGGGCAAACTGTTCAAATATCAATGAGTGCTGTCCGATTCAAGTTTAAGCTCAATGATAAGGGACCTCCTTTTTATAGCCGAGTCCGAACGGCGTGCTGCAGTGCGATACCTCATTGGGGAGAAGTTTTTACAATGGCTGACATGCCAAAAACCACCGCTGATCATTTTGTTTCTGATGGTCTCGCCAGGATTCGAGCCCAGGTCATTTCAGTGTCATAGGCGGACATGCAAACCTCTGCGCTACGGTGGCTTCCACTTGCAAACGAAAAAAGCTTAAGGCGTCTGGAAGTGGACTAGAATTGTTCAGAAGCCACGATTTGGAATGTTAATAAATCCATTTGAAGAGTCAACAAGTTGACTTTAAGGGTCCCAAAGTCAGCTTAATAACCAGAATATTGGAAATGAAGATTTTAAAAGATTTTTCTAAATTGCTTCAAGTTAATACTTAAAAAGTCGATCGTTAATTTCAACTCTTCAAATCAAAATTTACCTCAGATGGTGGGTGTTCGAACAGTAGAGTCGAGTAGAGTTGCGGTCACCATATCTCAGAGGTTGGCATGTCCGTCTCTGACACTGAACGCACGAGAACATTAGAAAAAAATGTCGGCTGTTGTTTCCCCTCCTAGTGCCGGCAACACTTGTAAGGTATTTACCTCAGGTAATCAACCATGAATACTTCTCTACTAAGTGATATCGATCTGCAGCAAGCCGTTCGGTCTCGCCATTAAAAATTAGGTTCCTTATCATTCAGCTTAAACTTGTATCGGACAGCTCTCATAGATATGAGAGAAGTTTCCCCGCTGCAAACTGCATTACTATACCTAGGAAGTTGCCACTACTTGGAAAGTCACTGGGCATGAACTTGAGGTCACAAGAGACCTTGAGAGCCGCGTCGCGAATTTTGATAGTCGGGTTGTGGAGTAATTGACTAATTGAGTCAGGTAGTCGACTTAAATGTCAAGTAGTACTAATAGAGTCGAATAGTTCACTAATAGAGTCGAATAGTTGACTAATAGAGTCAATTAGTCTGCCAATAGAGACAAGTAGTTGGCTACTAGAGTCGAGTAGTCACGTAATTGAAGAGAACAGTTGACTCCAGGAAACTAATAGAGTCAAGTAGACAACCTATTATTCGTCTTACAACCTATTATTCGTCTTTTAGAACCGAAAAATTGACTTTCGTAATCAATAAGACTATTTGGAGTGAGGTATGGGCAACTTGGACATAAAATTGACATTGAGTGTCAAAAGAAGACCTGAAGAGTCAAATGCCCCCCTTGAAGAGTCCAGCAATAGATTTTTAGAGCCAAGTAGTCGCCATGGAGAGTCGTCATTGGAGATTCGAGTGGTTGACTACTAGTTAAGCAATAAAGTCAAGTAGACAACTAATAGAGTCGAGTAGTCGTCTAACAGAGTCGACCGAGTCGAAAGGCAAGAAGAAGACTTGGAGCGGCGTGTGGTCATCTTAAACATAAAATTGACATAGAGAGTCGAAAAGTAGACCTACAGAGGCAAAAGTCCACTTGAAGAGTCGAGTAATCGATTTTTAGAGCCAAGTAGTCGCCTTAGAAAGTCGAGTAGTCCATTTTTGGAGTCGAGAAATCAGCTTGAAGAGTCGAGTGGTTGACTTGAAGAATACAGGATCGTATTGAAGAATAAAGAGCATCAACTTTAAGTGTCGAGAAGTGACATGAAGAGCGAGCATCGACTTGAAGAGACGAGAAGAGTTAAGAATGGACTTAAGAAGTCGAGAAGCGAATTGAGGAGTCAAGCATCGACTTGAGGAGTCAAGCATCGACTTGAGGAGTCGAGCATCGACTTTAGGGGTCGAGCATCGACTTTAGGGGTCGAGCATCGACTTTAGGAGTCGAGCATCGACTTTAGGAGTCGAGCAACGACTTGAGGAGTCGGCTTGAAGGGTCGAGTAGCGCATTGAAGGATCTATAATAGATTTGCAGAGTCCAAGTATCGCCTGATCTGATTTCCCAAGTACCCATGTTTCGGAGCCAAACAACAGCACAGGTAGTATGAGGTCTTTCATAGTGTAATTTTCATCTGTCCGTTCCGTTTTGCTCCGCATCTGCTTGCTTAATCCAAAGTAGCATCTGTTAGCCAATATAAACCTCGGTTTTATTTCAAAACTGGTGCCATTTGCTCCGGTTGCGATGGTGCCCAGGTGGTACCACAAAGTTGCTGACTATCTCAAAGTCGTTGTTCCCGACTTTCATCATTTTCTCTATCTGCTCGAGTTTGCAGGGCCTTGTAGAAGTTGATATCATCCACTTAGTCTTATCTCCATTTAATACAAAACCCAATTTCGTTGATTCTTTTTCGATACTTTCAAAGGCTGCAATTGCTTCTTCCGGTGACTGACCCCTAATTTCGATGTTGTCGATATAGGTGAGTTGCATAGGTTCTCTCTAACATGTGGCAGAGAGTCGGCTATAAGATTAAATGGACGAGTAGAAGACATAGAGTCATCAAGTGGACTCGATGAGTCGAGGTGTAAACTTTAAGCGTCAAAAAACAACTTGGAGAGTCGAGGAGAAATCTTGGAACTCGAAAAGTCAACTCATAAAGCCGAGAGTTTCGCAGGATGAGAGTCCAGTAATTAGCTTAAAGTCGAGTACCTGATTGAGGAGACAAAAAATCGATTGGACGACTGTACACTTGGAAATTGGAGAGAATTTCTAGAAAGCAGAGAAGCTGCCTCAAAAAGCTGTCTTACAAAGCTGCTGTTCATTTCACAGTAGATTCGAATATTGAGCCCAGGGGAACCGATGGGTTTTTTTGAGAAGGTTCAAAAAAGGTTTTTTTTGAAAAAGGGTCAGAAACGCGAGTTGTTTAATCCTAAGTCGTGGACACCTCGGCTATATATGTAAACCATCTTTCGTCAAAATCTGGTGAAGAAACATACCTTATGCCGCATAGCAGCTATAACTAAATATGTTGCGGTTTGAACCAAATACTGTGTGTATTTGCTATACCAAATGTGTATAACAAAATATTGACCTCTTTAGTTGCTATATTTAAAAATAAACCATTCTGAACCATATACGATACGGATGTCGAAAAGCCTACCATAAGTCACTGTGTCAAATTTCAGTGAAATCGGATTATAAATGCGCCTTTTATGGGGCCAAGACTTCAAAATCGAGATATCGGTCTATATGGCAGATATATCCAAATCTGGACCGATTTGGGCCAAATTAAAGAAGGATGTCGAAGGTCCCAACACGACTCACTGTCCCAAATTTCGGCGAAATCGGACAATAAATGCGACTTTTATGGCCCCAAAACCTTAAATCGAGAGATCGGTCTATATGGCAGCTTTATCCAAATCTGGGCCGATCAGGGCCAAATTGAAGAAGGATACAGAGGCCCTAACACAATTCACTGTCGCAAATTTCAGCGAAATCGGATAATAAATGTGGCTTTTATGGGCCTAAGATCATAAATCGGCGGATCGGTCTATATGGGGGTTATATCAAGATATAGTCCGATATAGCCCATCTTCAAACTTAACCTGCTTATGGACAAAAAAAAAAGAATCTGTGCAAAGTTTCAGCTCAATATCTCTATTTTTAGAGACTACAGCGTGATTTCAACAGACTGACGGACGGACATGGCTAGATCGTCTTAGATTTTTACGCTGATCAAGAATATATATACTTTATAGGGTCGGAAATGGATATTTTGATGTGTTGCAAACTGAATGACCATCCTTCGGTGGTGGGTATAAAAAGATCGACTTCGACTTCACTACAATTTCCCACTTTTTGCCCCTTACAATTTTTTCCGTACCACCTAATGTGTGACAACAAAACGCCTAGAAACACAAAATGTACAACGACAAACATACTATTTATGCGTTTCATTGTTAGGGTTCAATGTTAATTTGTAATAAATGATAATCATCCGTATGGCCAATAACATCATCAGGTTGTACAATCTGAACATACATAATGGTCAGTGCAAGACAAGAATGTGATAACTCAAAAATTTAAATAATAAAAAGAACAACTGAAAATTGTTCACAATTTTATGCCATAAAAATTAAACAGCTTACAAAACCATTGGATATGTTAGCGAACTCCATGTCACCATTTTGCCTAGGTCAAACCTTGCTTTTTTTCCTGCTCCCTAGAGATTTGTTTTCCTCTGCAGACCCTCTCTGGTGTGTCGAATATTTAATTTTCTAGATAAGTCAGTCTTCCGGCAATTGAGGCAGGTGTATATGCAAAGGTAGCTAGCTGTCTCTTGTTGTTGTTGTTGTTCTTGTTGTCGCCTTATATGGGTACGTGCATGCATACGTTTGTCATCCATCGTCTGTGTGATATATATTTTGCTTGTTTTTCGTATGAATTGAATTCGTTTCATTTCGTTTTCATTTTGCGTTGACTGTGCGCTCCATGGCAGTTGTTGCGTTGTCTCGCGTTCGTGTTGTTGCTGTAGCTTTAGCTTTAGCTGTTGCAGTAGTATTCTATGCCACTCACGTACTTAAATTTATTGTATCGTTTTATTTCGACTCGTCACCCGACATCGTTCTTCAGCCACTACATGGCTCAGCTTTGGTCTGATGAGTTGTGTGTTAACGGGGGGGTTCAGTGGTATTTTTTTTTTTTTTTTTTTGATAGTGTTTAAATGCGATTTATATGTATGTATATATGTATGTCCTTATTGGTACTATGATGCGCGTGTATATATTTTTGTATGCATATGTGTGGGTACATGAGGTTTATGCACTCTTTTTGTTTGCTACTGGAGATGACAATGTCTCTGTATGCAGCATGTCATTGTTGAATTGTTTTTTTTTTCTTCTGTTTGTGAAACAACTCCATACGCACACACACACGCATACACATACATGGAGGTTAAAATTGCATTATCAACTCTATGCTTATTACATGTTCACATGACAGACAAACAAACGGCCAGATGAACAGATTCCTATACACATAGTCAGCATTACTACAATACATCACTCATTGTACCATATTTTTATTTTACTCGTTTGTGTGTGTGTGTGTGTTTGTTTTTTTTAGGCCTGCGATGATAAATTATGTCATATATTTTTTTGCATGCAATGCTTTGCAACAAACAGAAATGGCAAATAATGTGCCATATGTGACCCTGCCCCTAGTATTCATAGATCAGAGTATACTACATATGTATGTGAGTATGAGAGTGTGTGTGATGTATGTACGTGAATTGCTATTTGGTAATCATACACTCACTCATGAGATACAATGCCTAGGATGCACTCGTCTACGCTCTTTCTCTCTGTCTATCTCGCCCTCTCTTGGCATATCTCCATCTCTTACCCATGCAATAAGGCATGACATGAAAGAAAGTGATTATGAATAATGTTCCAGGGGAATATGTCAAAAACTTGTTTGAATTAATGGACTTAACAGCAAATGCCAGCAATGATTTTTTATTGCCACAGCTTTAAATGCCACAATGTTTGCCATTTTCCAAAGAGCGGGCGAGAGCGCACAGATTAATCATTCGCGAGCATAAAGCAGACAAATAATGATACATAGCAAAGAATATTTTATGGAAATATATAACGTACGACAGACAGGGCAATAATTTCTTTATTTATGGTAATTTTTATTTCATAAAGCTCATAACGAGAGAGAGAGAGAAGAGATTTATTTGTCTTTATAATGCAAACTGCAAATTTTGCCCATGAACATTCCATTAAGGAACAGGGGCAAACTTCTCACATATCAATGAGTGCAGTCCAATTCAAGTTTAAGCTCAATGATAAGGGACCTCCATTTTATAGGCGAGTCCGAACGGCGGTGCGACACCTCTTTAGAGGAGAAGTTTTTTCATGGCTAGTACCTCTCAAATGTCGCTAGCATCAGGAGGGGATAACCACCCGCCAGGATTTAAACCCAGAGGTTCAGCATCATAGGCGAACATGCTAACCCCTGCGCTACGGTGGCCTCCGTCTTTATAATATGAGGTTTAAATCAAACTTTAAAGGGATCAAATATTGTTATTTTTTAATAAAAAAGACAATAATAAATTAGAAAAAAATTAAAATTTTGCTTCCAGATGAGTTTTTTATTAATCAGTATTGCCGATGATTATATATCAAATGTATGATTTGATGTGTTTCAAATATAATGCCAAAATGGCCAACTCTTCGGTGTTGGGTATAAAAATATGTACATGGTAGGTTTTTTCTTAAATTTTGGTAGGAAATCATTTTCTCGAGTGGCAACACTGCTCCCAATCATTAGTTTTGCCCCCTTGATATATAAAACCTTTGCAATGTCCTTGTTATCATTTTAGGCAATACAAAATATTTTTTTGTGTTACTTACCTTCCAAATCTACAACTCTTCCGGCACGTTTTAAGGCTCTCACAGCTTCATCGTGCGTTGCCTCTCGTAATTCCTCTCCATTTACCGAAAGTATGGCATCGCCCACATAAAGGCCTTTGGCTTGATCAGCAGCCATGCCGCGGAAAATTTTTGATATGAGAATTGGCATGCGATTTTCACGACCTCCTTTGATCGATATACCGAGACCATTGTTTTCAGACTTAATAATGCGTACCTGTGGCGAAAACATTAAAAACAAGTTAAGAGATAAAAAATAGAGTAAAAAGAAGCGTAAAAACATATGAAAATAGGAAATATTATTTTTGGTAACTTTCTGCTGGAAAGAGCACTTTATCCAACTGCTAGTGACCGACATTGGCAGCGAAGAGTTGACCCCACTGCAGAACAACAAGGCAACAGGAGCCGAAGGGTTATGCGGTGACCTATTTAAGACCAGAGGCGACACGCTGATAAGACGTATGCAATCTGGCTAGAAGAAAGCAATCCCAATGATTGGAATCTCCGCCTACTATGTCCCATACACAACAGAGAAGACAACATTACAGAGGAACAAGTCCCCTCCCCATTGCATACAAGATACTCTCGTGCGTACTGTGTGAAAGATTAAATCCTAAAGTCAATGGGATAATTGGGCCCTATCAATGCGGCTTTAGACCTGGTAAATCCACCATGGTCCAGATATTCACAATGCGCCAAATTCTGGAAAAGACCCGAGAAGGACATATCAGCACCTACCATCTCTTTGTTGACTACAAAGCCCCTTTCGACAGCCCTATACGTTAAATAATAAATTAATAAGACTCTGCAGGATGACACTTGCTGATACACATTCCCCAGTAAGAATAGGAAAAAATATCTTCAAGGTTTCAGAAATATCCTGCTGGAGAAGATTATACGAGATGCACATGTGCATAGATATGACACACTAATCACAAGCGAACACATGCTATTCGCCGATGCCGACGACAGCGACATCATAGGTCGGTCACCGGAAGAGGTAACTGCAGCCTTTGAAAGAATTGAAAGAGAGTCAGTCAAAATGGGTCTGGCAGTAAATGGAGGTACGACGAAATGGATGGTTTCAACTCCCAAAACGCCTTGTACAACCGAGGAGAAAATTGGGAACCACAACTTTGAGAGCAACTTTCTCCACCTCGGTACCGGTCTAACCACCACCCGTTTTGAGATAAAGCGAAGAATAATACTGCCATACAGATGCTACTTTGGATTAAGTAACACTATAACAATATACGAGACACTGATACTGCCCGTGTTGTTATTTGCTTCTGAGGCTTGGGTACTTGTGAAAGCAGATGAGACAGTGCTTGGAGTGTTTGAGAGAAACATTCTTCCTAAAATATATGGACCAGTTTGCGTTAATGGAGAATATAGGCGTCATATGAACCACGAGCTGTATGATCTGTAAGACGACGATAGCATAGTTACACGTGTCAAAATACAACGGCTGCGTTGGCTAGGTCATGTTGTCAGAATGGTTAACGAAGCTCCACCAAAGAAGTCTTTTGAAGGCAAACATGGTGGTACACGCAATCCGGGACGACCAGAAGCCCGATGGAAAGATCAAGTGGTGGGCGATAACTCGAATCTTGATGTCATTGAGAACAAGGGATACTTCTCTCATATCAAATAGTGCAGTCTGATTAAAGTTTAAGCTCAGTGATAAGGGGCCTCCTTCTTCATACCGAGTCCGAACAGCGTGCCGCATAGCGACACCATTTGGTGGAGAAGATTTAACATGGCAGAATACCTCACAAAGGTAGCCAGCATAAGTAAGGGGATAACCACCATTGAAAACCATTGTCATTCCGATGTTCACGGCGAGATTTGAACCCAGGCGCTCGGCTGATATGCTAACCTCTGTGCCATATTAATAGATCTGGGGACTTGAATTCTTGAGCTTCTAGAGGACACAATTCCTATCCGATTTGGCGGAAATTTTGCATGACGTATTTTATTCTTACTTTCAACAACTGTGTCAAATAGGGTTCAACTCGGTTCATAACCTGATATAGCTGCCATATAAACCGATCTGGGATCTTGACTTCTTGATCCTCTAGAGGTCGCAATTATTATCCGATTTGCCTGAAATTGTACGACAGATCCTCTCATGACCATCAATATACCTGTTTATTATGGTCTGAATCGGTATATAGCCCGGGGGCTTCTTGAGCCCCCAAAAGGAGCAATTCTTATTCGAATTGGCTGACATTTTACATAGGTCTCCAACATATAATTTAATTGTGCTCCAAACCGGACCATATCTTGATATCGCTGTAATAGCAGAGCAAATTTTTTTCTTATATCCTTTTTTGCCGGGAAAATAAGTCAAGTCCCCAGATCTGTTTATATGACAGCAATATCAGGTTATAGGCCGATTTGAACCATACTTAAGAAGAATTGGGCCCTCTAGAGGCTCAAGAAATCAAGACCCAAGATCGGTTTATATGGCAGCAATATCAGGTTATGGACTGATTTGAACCAAACTAGGCATATTTGTTGGATATCATAACGACGGACGGACGGACATGGCTAGAAACAGTGAGTGGGTTAAGACCTCCCAACATCCGACCTAAATATGGTTCAGATCGGACAATATTTAGATATTGCAGCCATATAGACCGATCTGTTGATAGGGGGACTGAAGCCCATAAATGCTTTATTTTTTATCCGATTTCACTGAAATTTGAAACAGTGAGTTTTTCTCTGAGTTTGTTTTAAATCCATAAATTCAAATTAAATATTTTAGTTTATAATTTAAATTTCAGAAATGTTTTTTTTTTCTACATTTTTTTTTTTAATTTTTCCTTCCTCATACATTTTAAACTTACATGTCTCTTTTGATTTGCCACATGATCAGGTACATCGCACATATCCATGCCATTGTCCAATGTATTATTGTTCAGCATGTGATCACCATTGTCGGTAGTATCCAATTCGTTGCTGGTTGTTGTTGTGGTCGAAGTAATGGTGGATGCTCCACCACCACCGCCAACCACGCCACCGCCACCACCCATGCCTTGCATGGAGGCCGAGGAGGGTATTGAGCCATTATGGCCACTGTGATTGCTCCTGAGAAATTAAAAAAAAATATGAGACAATTTCCTTAAAAGTCAATAAAATCAAAAACTCTTACCCTAATGTCCCATTTAGTGTGGTGGACTGATCACCACCATTGCCTGAATTCTCACAAGTCTCATCCAAACTGATGGCCAAATAGTCTGTCTCCAAAGTGACCAATACGCGATACCAGGCACCGCGTACTCGAGTCTCCAATGTGCCACAACGCATGCCAGATGGGGATTGAGTGGGTAGGGGCTGAACAGGCTGATTGTTCAGCGTCCTACCCAAATTCGAGGATTCCACCATATTGGTGTCCAGTTTTTATAACTTCTTTGAGACTTCTCACACCCAGCCTAGCAAAGACTGGGACATAGTGCAGCTGCTTTGTGTTTGTGTGGATGCGAAGTGATTGTTCAGTTGCCTTATCAATTTGGGTCTGTGCGGAAAGAGAAAAAAGAGAGCATAAAGATACAAATTTGAAATAGGACACATCTTTGTTGTTGTTTTTGTTGTAGCAGTGTGTTGTTCACTGAGGCGGCAGCCCTTGCCGTTTAAGGACTCCATCAGGTCAATCCGGTACGTACAACCGGCTGCCATGGGATTGACATATAGTTTGAGACTAGTTTTAATTTCTTCTTCACAGCTCAGATCAGATGTGATCAACTTACATATTTGCCCCACCATTTGCCATTACTTGACAAAAATATGAAAAATTTCATAATATTTTCCTTAGAACTATTCGTAGCAAAGCTTTCCATCTCTCTCTTTGTATTGGAATTCGCATTAGTTTTATGTAAGGACAATTGCATTTTTTTTCTTACCCACTGAAGCAGTGTCATCTGGGCTATTCACTTCGACTATTTACGCAGAGATATTTGCCAACAAATTTGTTGTTAAATTATTTCCTATTCTCCTGTCTCTTTGTTTCAGAACAACTCCTACGGCTGCCATCCCTATTTGGCAGCAGGCCCCATACACACACACACCCAGGACAATAACCCAAAGACAATGGATTTCAGTTTTGTGAAAAACTGTAGAGAGGCTGCAAGTCTTTGATTGTCTTTAAAGCCCCACAGGGGAGTCTGCATGGAAGTAACGAAACAATAGACAACTTCCTGCATGCTTTTCTTTCTACAGTCCACCTCAATTCCATTCCCTGCCACACATCATCTGTTGGAGCATCACTATCATCTTGTGGCTCGTTTGTTCATCAGTGTTTGTCGTTTTTGGGGATGTTAACTTCGGATAGCTTCTAAGCGTGTTTGTGCATTAGACGTAAGCTAAGCAATGAATATACACACACCCCTGCAACCACCCATCTAAGCCCACTGTACATCACAGCTACAGCTCACATTATTCCCCTACCAAAAAGATGCCAGAACTCAAACACACCGGCCCAGCCATTCCAGCCAAGGTACCTTTTTATCCGCATGCCAGACACTTTGCCTTTTATGAAAAAATAATTGTTACCCGCGGTGCTAAATTATGTATGTGTGGTGGCTGTTCGTATGTGGGTGGGTGTAAATGTGTGCAAGTGTAATCATACATGCATGCAAATGTACAAAGGCATGCATGTGCATGCGCTATGTAGTAGACAGACGTACTAGGGCGGGTTGATTTGAATGGATGAAACAAAAATCGCATTTGTTATCCAATCATCACGAAATTTTACACGTATCACTTTGTTAGCCTAGGGACAAACGTGATGAATTTAGCTGAAAATCGGTTCAGGCTTAGATATAGCTCCCATATATTGTCGCAGTTGCGCCAATGTTTTCTATTAAATTTCATCCAAATCGGTTCAGATTTAGATATAGCTCTCATATTTAATAAAAAAATCTTTACCAAATTTTAGTACAGATCGAAAGTTGTACCCACTACAGCCTTATAAGTGTAAATCGGTCGATACATATGTATGGGAGCTATATCTAAATCTGAAAAGATTTGAATGAAATTTAACAATTGCTTGCAAATCGGATAAAAATTGGGGCAACTGCGTAAATTTTAGTGATAACCGGGCGACATGGAAGCTATATCTAAATCTGAACCGATTTGCACCAAAATTCCTAGGCTTTAAAGGTGATATGTTGAACATTTCGTGATGATTGGATAACAAATGTGACCTTGCAATCGAGGTAGCAAAACATAAATTCTAGAAATAATAGCTTTTTCAAGTCGAGGTACATGTTTTCTTCGGAGAATTTTCTTTGAATTTCTTTGGTTTAAGTTTTTGCTATAGGATTTAAAAAAAAAAATCGACCCGCCCTAATGTCTACACGGTAAATGTGAGAAAGGCTTAAGGAAATATCTGCCGCATACCTTGCTTGATACAAGCAGTATAAATCACGTTCTAATGTGTCTGTCGGAAGGTATGCTCTGCAGTCATTCTCCGACCGGTAAAAAACAAAAACACCGAACTCAACTCAAACCAAAATGAATGCCTGCTCTTGCCGATATGTTTGAAATCTATGGAACGGTCCATCGAATAGTTGAGAGTTTGGGTTTCATACGAGGTTGGGTACCAAAAAGTCTAAACGATATTAGAAATGTAAAAATAAGTAAGAGTGTGCTAGGTTCGGCCGGGCCGAATCTTATAGTTCTTTGAGTGCGGTATCTCTTTTAATGCAAACAAAGAATAATGGATAAGAATTGTTATGCTATTGGATATATATAACGTTATAGTTCGATTCGGACCATAAGTGAATTTAATGTTGAAGACCATAGTGGAAGTCATTGGGTAATATTTCACTTCATTCGGATAAGAATTGCGCCTTGTAGGGGCTCAAGAGGCATAATCGGGAGATCGCTTTATATGGGAGCTGACACGTATGTTAAAGGTCTTGGGAGAAGCCGTTGTACAAAATTTCAGCAAAATCGGATAAGAATTTCACCTTTTAGGGGCTTAAGACCACAGATCGATCTATATGACAGCTCTATCAGGTTATGTACCGATTTGAATCATATTTATCGCAGTTGTTGGAAGTCATAACAAACAACTTCATGTAAAATTTCAGCCAAATTGTATGAGAATTGCACCTCGTATTGGCTCAAGAAGTCAAGATCCAAGATCGTTACATATGGTTGTGGACCGATTTACATCATACAGTTGTTGGAAGTTATAACAAAACACTTCATGAAAATTTCCGCCAAATCGGATGTGAATTGCGCACTCTAGAGGCTCAAGAAGTCAAGACCCAAGATCGGTTTATATGGCAGCTGTATCAAAGCATGGACCGATTTGGCCCATTAACAATCCCGACCTACCGACCTACACTAGTAAGAAGTATTTGTGCAAAATTTCAAGCGTCTAGCTTTACTCCTTCGAAAGTAAGCATGTTTTCAACAGACGGACGGACGTGGCTAGATTGACTTAAAATGTAATGACGATCAAGAATATATATATTGGGTTGCCCAAAAAGTAATTGCGGATTTTTTTAAAAGAAAGTAAATGCATTTTTAATAAAACTTAGAATGAACTTTAATCAAATATGTAATTGCCATTTTGTTCGATAACCTTTTGCCATCTCCCTGGCAAATTTAGCATTCCACGCTCAAGAACTTCTGGCCTTTATCTGGATAAAACTGAACCAAGTGCGATTTTATAGCCTCATCATTGCCGAAAGTTTTACCATTTAAGGAGTTCTGCAAAGATCGAAATAAATGGTAGTCTGATGGTGCAAGGTCTTATGGTGGATATGGTGGATGCATCAAAAGTTCCCAGCCAAGCTCACTCAGTTTTTGGCGAGTGACCAAAGATGTGTCCTGGTGGAATATGACACCTTTACGATTAACCAATTCTGATCGCTTCTCCTTGATGGCTGGCAATTCAATTTGTCCAATTGTTGACAGTAAACAACCGAATTAATCGTTTGGTTCCTTGGAAGCAGCTCAAAATATACCACACCCTTCCAATCCCACCAAACAGACAGCATAACCTTCTTTTGGTGGATATCAGCCTTGGAAGTGGTTTGAGCTGGTTCACCATGCTTGGACCATGATCGTTTTCGACTAACGTTGTTGTAAACAATCCATTTTTCATCTCCAGTTATGATTCGTTTTAAAAACGAAAAAAATTTCAAGCGTCTAGCTTTACTCCTTCGAAAGTAAGCATGTTTTCAACAGACGGACGGACGTGGCTAGATTGACTTAAAATGTAATGACGATCAAGAATATATATATTGGGTTGCCCAAAAAGTAATTGCGGATTTTTTTAAAAGAAAGTAAATGCATTTTTAATAAAACTTAGAATGAACTTTAATCAAATATGTAATTGCCATTTTGTTCGATAACCTTTTGCCATCTCCCTGGCAAATTTAGCATTCCACGCTCATTGAACTTCTGGCCTTTATCTGGATAAAACTGAACCAAGTGCGATTTTATAGCCTCATCATTGCCGAAAGTTTTACCATTTAAGGAGTTCTGCAAAGATCGAAATAAATGGTAGTCTGATGGTGCAAGGTCTTATGGTGGATATGGTGGATGCATCAAAAGTTCCCAGCCAAGCTCACTCAGTTTTTGGCGAGTGACCAAAGATGTGTCCTGGTGGAATATGACACCTTTACGATTAACCAATTCTGATCGCTTCTCCTTGATGGCTGGCAATTCAATTTGTCCAATTGTTGACAGTAAACAACCGAATTAATCGTTTGGTTCCTTGGAAGCAGCTCAAAATATACCACACCCTTCCAATCCCACCAAACAGACAGCATAACCTTCTTTTGGTGGATATCAGCCTTGGAAGTGGTTTGAGCTGGTTCACCATGCTTGGACCATGATCGTTTTCGACTAACGTTGTTGTAAACAATCCATTTTTCATCTCCAGTTATGATTCGTTTTAAAAACGGATCGAATTCATTGCGTTTAAGGTGCATATCTCAAGCGTTGATTCGGTTTGTTAAATGAATTTCTTTCAACCACATGTAGTACCCAAATATCAAGCTTTTTCACCAGTCCAAGACTTTTTATGTGTTAATGAACGCTTGATTTTGGTATATTTAACTTCTCTCCTATCTCACGCTCAGTTACATGACGATCCATTTCGATTAATGCTTTGATTTGGTCATCAACTTCATTTGGCCGACCTGAACGTGGATCATCTTTAAGTGAAAAATCTCCAGAACGGAAATTGCGAAACCAATTTTGACACTGTCTTCCTTTTAAGGCTTTATCACCATACACATCTCGCAACTTTTTAGCAACCTGCTCCGCGTTTTTTCCTTTACGGAAATCTCATAGTGCTAACAGCGAAACTGTCGCTATAAAGAAGAAAATCTTAGAACCGGATCGTGAGAAGACGAGGCTAATGCTGAAAATAATTAAGAAGAAGATCATCATCGGCTAACAGATATCGGCCCTTCGGTGGGGACGACACAATACCGTTCTTCGCTGTCGGACTGCTTCGACCGGAAAGGCTTCGACCGAAAAGCTTATTGACGGCAGTCCTTCGGCCTTCACTGCTCTTTCATTCCCCCTTACTCCACTATGACGCGGCACCCAAACAATTCGGATCGTGCCATCCCCAGAGATGACGTTAATGTCCTTCATACTCTCTAAGATTTTTCGTGACTTGGTTGTTATGGCCTTGATGGCCAGTTTACAGTCCGTTCACATTCAATGTCCTCCCGTTAGCACCACACCATTTCACGCGGACCGTATTATGGTCAGTCAGTCGGAAACGGCTATGCGTCCCTCATAACAATAACAGAATTCCTTCAATCCAAGGCTGTGCCACTGGCAGCAGTAGCTCTCACTCCACCTCAAGTGTCATCTCAGATATTCGATCGAAAACCTTTTCCATTGCTTCCAGGTTTCCTATCGTCGCCTCGACTATACCCCGGTAGTGTGTAAGTAAGGGATAACCACTGACGAAAAAATTTTCTGACATTCTTGCCAGGATTCGATCTAAACCTTGTTGCCTCACTTAAAATATCAGTTTAAGAAACCATAAAGTAAATATATTTGGATCGTAGAAAAGAAAAAAAATTTAAAAAAAAACTGCCGTTTGAGAAAGAGAAAATCCTTTTACACCTACCCACACAATAGGGCAATAAACATGCCTCAATTTCAGCTCAAAATGGTCCAATGCACATTAATTATTCTCTTCTGCTCTATATATAAAAGCCACGCGTGATTTACTGACTGACTAATCACTGCCCAGCCCACAAGGCTTAAGCTGGTTTTATGTAATTTTGCACGAACGTTGGTCTTAGGTACTAAATAGAACCAATACTAAATAGTACCAATACTAAATAGTACCAATACATTACAAAATGGTGCTTGTTTGTGCAGTGTGAACGGAAAATGCTGGGAGAATGATTTTGAGCTCAAATTAAAAAGCTATTGAAAAATTGGATTAGTGAAAAATATCTTCCAAAATAGTACCGAAAGTGGCAGAAAAAGTACTTTCAGTGCTGTAATCGGTACTATTTGGTACTTTCTTTGTAAATTGAGATAGAGCTCTGGATTTTGAAACTTAATAGCATTGAATAAAAACTTAATTGCATGATTAGAAGAGTTTTTGGAAATTTTTACATTTAGGTACTATAAAAAGTACCAACAATTTACGAATTTAGAAATTTGTCTTAAAAGACCTCTGCTACAAAATTATGAGGATGAAAAATGTGGAGAAAATGTACGTTTGGTACCGAAATTGGTACCATTTGGTACATTCTTTACATATGGAGTTTGAGGTCTAAAATTCGGCATGTAGTTGAAACTAGGACTAAATAATCTCACAACTCGAAAATTTTGGTACCAAAATTGGTACCATTTGGTACTTTTTTTACAGATTAAGCTAGATGTCCGAAAATTGGCATGTAGGCACAAAATATGTTAGATGTCTAAATGATCTCTTTGAAATTTGAACATGTTGGTACCAAAATTGGTACCATTTGGTAATTTCTTTACAGATGGAGCTACAGGTCTGAAATTTGGCATGTAGATACAACTGGCGAAAATATGATGGATGACTAGGTTAGGTTGAAAAGAGCATGGGGATATTCATTCGCCCCATGCTACTATGGACATACACCTAGGCCAGTTATTGGCTTGTTGTGCGTTCTAAATACTAAAAAGTAACCTCGAAAAAGAAAATTGAAGTCAGGAATTCCGTGCTACTTACAAAATCCCTAATTGTCTTCCATACCCCGCCCCTTAATTGGTTTATGTCTGGTATTGTGTCCTCACCCAAGTGCCGGTGTCTGTCAGCAGCAAAAGCCGGGCAATGACATAGGAAATGCTCCATCGTCTCATCATCTTCCCCACTTGCCCTACACACGCGTTCACTTACCATACCGATTTTGCATAAGTGAGCTCCTAGTCCTATGTGTCCTGTTATGATACCGAAAGCTGTACTGACCTATAGGTCGCTTGCTTTCAGCAATAGACTCGTCTTCTCACAATCCGGATTTCTTTTAAGATTTTCATCTTCCTAACGACCGTTTCGCTATTCCACAGTATTATACGCGCATTCGTAGCCAACGGTCTTTACTCGGACTGCGTCGACCCAAAAGGCTTCGGGTTAACCAAGTTTATTGACGTCAAATCGTCTGCTTATTCATTCCCCCTTACTCTGCTATGGCACGGCACCCAAACGAAGCGGATCGTAATGGGTGACATATTGGTATTAAAAAGTGCTAAATAGTACGAAATAGCTTATATTCGCCTACAGCTAGCGGGGACAGCTAGAATTAAGTAACTTGATACGAATTATCAGATATGTCGTAACAAATCGTACCAGGAGCGGAAGAAAACTTACTAATTGTGGTGCAATTGGTAACTTGAAAGCATATATTGGGCGACTAGAAGACTTTTTTGAAAATCGTACATATAGGTGGTACCTTAAGGTTCATAACAGAAGATTTTTTGGAATTCGTTCATTTAATTTCTAAAACGTAGAAAATGGTAATCTTATGCAGAGTGGGATAAAGCTTTTTTAAATTTTTACAGTTAGGTATTAAAACGTACAAAATGGCACTTTCCTTATGTATTGAGCTGGTGCTCTGAAATTCGGGATACAGTTACACTTTGACAGTATATATTGAGTGACTAGAAGATATTTCTGATATTCGCACATTTGAGTACTAAAACGAACAACAACATTGAATTTTAATGGAGCTAGACCCTGCAGTTACACTATTTAGTTTTCAAAGCATGGGTTTTCAAATTTGTAGACTTAGACGAAGAAACAAACAAACATTATTATTATTTTTTTCATATATGTATTTCCTTACAACTAGCATCCCAATTTTGAGAGCTTGAGATCACTCTGTAATGAAAGTACCATTTTGTATGTTCAAGTTCCCAAATGCACGAATTAAAAACAAATCTTCTAGCCGACCAATATTTAATGTTAGGGTGAACCCGATTCCAAATTTTGAGTGCTCTAGCGTAATTTGTAGAAAAAGTGTCATTTTGTATGTCTTATTGAGTTCATTCTAAGTATTAATAAAAATGCATTTACTTTCTTTTAAAAAATCCGCAATTACTTTTTGGGCAACCCAATAGTACCTAAATGTACGACTTTGAAAAAAATCTTTTGATCATCCAAAACTTGTCGCCAAGGTATAGATGTATCCCAATTTGGAGATTGTTATCTTACTCCGTAAAGAATGCACCATATTGTACGTTTGAGTAACTAAATGCATCACAATTAATACGTTTTCTTCCACATGTCGCATTTTGGTCAAGACTGCGACTGTGTTTGTCAAATTGCTTAATTCTAGCTGTTCCCATTCGCTGTAGGCAATGATGAGCTCTTGTGTATTATTTTACACTTTCTGCTACAACAATGTACAAATAGTAAATAGATCATTTAGTCACCCATCATATTTTCCTTAGTTGTACCTTCGTCCCAAATCTCAGACCTCTAGCTCCATCTGTAAAAAAATTATCACATGATACCAATTTTGGTACCAAAACGTTCTACTTTAATTAAATCTTTAAGGCACCCTTCATATTTTTCCTAGTTGTCCCTACATGCCAAACTTCAGACCTGTAGTTCCATCAATAAAGAAAACACCAAATTGTTCCCATTTTGGTACCAAAATATTCGAATTTTAAATAGATCACTTATGGTGATTTCGATTGTGAAAAAAAGTGCAGCATTTTTTCGACATGTTGCACTGAGATCGAAATTTTGTGTTCGATTCTCCAAAAAAGTGTAACCCCACCACCGGGTAAATGTTCGTTTGTAATGGTGTTGCCCACTGAAAGTGAAAAAATGCTGCATTTTCTACACCGTGGCTAGGCTAGGATGGAGAATGCCGCACTATAAATCAGCTGCTATCATCTCATGTGCATGCCACCGTTCAAGCAAATTTTGGTTGAAAAGAAGAAGAAGAAAACAATTTGTAGAATGTTTGGCAAAATATTCAAAAGAAATACATAAAAAAAGGAAAAAGTAATCGCGTTTTATTTAGCTAACGGCATATTAGATGCATTGCTACATTTTACAGCATTATTTGGTTGAAATTACAATATACGGGCATATTAACATGTTCGATTGAAAATGTAAAAAGTGTAAAACTATGAGAGGGATAAGGCAGCATTCCCAAAATGTTGTCCCGTATAAGTGCAACATTAGTGTAACATTTTTTTTCAGAATCGAAATCACCATTAGTCATCCTTCATATTTTTCCCCGTTGTACCCACATGACAAATTTCGGACCTGTAGATACATCTACAAAGAAAGTACCAAATGGTACTAATTTTGGTATCAAAATATTCGAATTTTAAATAGATCATTTAGTCATCCTTCATATTTTTCCTCGTTGTATCCACAAGCCAAATTTCGGACCTGTACTAATTTTGGTACCAAAATTAAAGAATTTTCATCATATTTTTCCTAGTTGCACCTACATGGCAAGTTTCCGACCTGTAGCTCCATCTATAAAGAAAATGCCAAATGGTATCAATTTTGGTGCCAAAATGATCGAATTTTAAACAAATCATCATATTTTTCCTCGTTGTATCTACATACCAAAATTCGGACCTGTAGCTACATCTATAATAAAAGTACAAAATGGTACCAATTTATTTCATCATCATCATATATTTCCTAGTTCTACCGACATGCAAAATTTCAGATTTCTAGCTTCATCTGTAAGGAAAGTACCAAATGGTATCAATTGCAGTACTAAACGCACGTTTTCTCTCATTACCAGTACTATTTTTTAAATTTGTCCTTTTCGGCAGATGTCTTTTAAGACAAATTTCTAAATTTTAAGTCTATTCATCCGCTCTGTACAAAGCTCACCTATTTCGTACATTTTTGGTACTTTTTTTAGTACCTAAATGTACAAATTTCGAAAAACTCTTCTAGTCATCCAATTAAGTTTGCCATTATGTACCAAAGTTCCAAAATTCAGAGCTCTAGCTCAATTTACAAATAAAGTACCAAATAGTACCGATTGCGGCAATAAACGCACTATTTCTCCCACTTCCTGTACTATTTTCGAAAATGTTTGCCACCAAATCTTATTTTTTCGAGACGCTCTTTAATTTGAGCCCAAAATCATAATTTTAGATTAATCCGTTCGTGCAGGGAAAATACACACAATTACGTACTCTTAGGTTCTTTTTAGTACCTAAACGTGTGAATATCACCAAATCCCGTCTTATCCCGTCCTTATACCAACATTTGTGCAAAATTTCATGATTCTACCTCTAGCCGTTTGGGCTGGGCGACGATCAGTCAGTCAGTCACGCTACTCTTTTATATATTTTGATAAAAATTAATAAAAACAAGTAAAAGCGCGCTAAGTTCGGCCGGGCCGCATCTTATATACCCTCCACCATGTATCGCATTTGTCGAGTTCTTTTCCCGGCATCTCTTCTTAGGCAAAAAAAGGATGTAAGAAAAGATTTGCTCTGCTATTAGAGCGATATCAAGATATGGTCCGGTCTGGACCACAATTAAATTATATGTTGGAGACCTGTGTAAAATGTCAGCCAATTCGAATAAGAATTGCGCCCTTTGGGGGCTCAAAAAGTAAAATAGAGAGAACGATTAATATGGGAGCTGTGTCGGGCTATAGACCGATTCAGACCATAATAAATACGTATGTTGATGGTCATGAGAGAATCAGTCGTACAAAATTTCAGCCAAATCGGATAAGAATTGCGCCCTCTAGAGACTCAAGAAGTCAAGATCCCAGATCGGTTTATATGACAGCTATATCAGGTTATGGACCGAATTAAACCATACTTGGCACAGTTGTTGGATATCATAACAAAGTACTACATGCAAAATTTCATTCCAATCGGATAAGAATTGCGCCCTCTAGAGACTCAAGAAATCAAGACCCAAGATCGGTTTATATGACAGCTATATCAGGTTATGGACCGATTTGAACCATACTTGGCACAGTTGTTGGATATCATAACAAAACACGTCATGCGAAATTTCATTCCAATCGGATAAGAATTGCGTACTCTAGAGGCTCAAGAAGTCAAGACCCAAGATCGGTTTATATGGCAGCTATATCAGGTTATGAACCGATTTGAACCTTATTTGACATAGCTGTTAAAAGTAAGAATTAAATACGTCAGCTATATTAAAACATGGACCGATATGGCCCATTTACAATACCAACTGACCTACACTAATAAGAAGTATTTCTGCCAAATTTCAAGCGCCTATTTGTATTCTTTCGAAAGTTAGCGCGTCCTCAACACACGGACAGACAGGGCTAAATCGACTTAGAATATCAAGACGATCAAGAATATATATACTTCGTTGGGTCTCAGAGCAATATTTCGATGTGTTACAAACGGAATGACGAAATTAGTATACTCACATCCTGTGGTGGACTGTATCAAAAAAAAACACATTGGTCTAAGCTAAGGTTAATCCAACAACAAAATGATACACTCATGCTTTCAAAGAGGGCACAAACTTTAACATGTCCGTCGGTTACGCCAGGCGTTCGGCGTAAAGGGCGGACATGCTAACAACAGAAACAAATGTCAGTGATGGTTATCCCCTTACTAATGATGGCTACATTTGTGAGGTATTCAGCCATGTTAAAACTTCT
This sequence comes from Stomoxys calcitrans, assembly GCF_963082655.1. Lineage (NCBI taxonomy): Eukaryota > Metazoa > Arthropoda > Insecta > Diptera > Muscidae > Stomoxys > Stomoxys calcitrans. The sequence goes on from NC_081552.1 coordinate 4,215,205, forward strand.
CCACCAAATTGTGTCGCTATGCGGTACGCCGTTCGGACTCGGCATAGAAAACGGAGCCTCTCATCATTGAGTGTAATCTTTTATCGGACTGCACTCATTGATATGATAGAAGTATGCCCTGTTACTTAATGGAATGTTTATGGGAGCTTTAGGAGTGTACTTTCAAAAATATCCTCGTTTATGGGCCCTGCATGTGTAAGGCATCATTTACTTTTGTTATGCCTGTTCCACACTCTTCTAAAAGCGTTTTAGGATTCGCCTACTATTCTTTTTACTTTGCCTCAATGTTTATATGCCGTAAGATGTTCGTTTTATAACTGCATATAAGGCAGAGTGAAACGATGTGTATTTAAGAGAGAGAAGTGTTCATTGTATAGATGTTGAGTCGCACGCACACACGCACACACACACACCACGTATTTCGACATGACGAGGCTACAATTATATGGGAGTTTATTTTGGTGTTGCTGTTGTGTATTTTAAAATGCAATGCTTTGTTGTTATTGTTGTTGTTGCCAATGTTTGAGAGCAGTCCATGCATGTACTTGAGACTGTACTGGCGTAATTGCAAAAAGACACAAAGTCATCGTCATCGTCTTCTCGCACTCACACTCGTAATCGTAGTCATCGCCATAGTAAGCATCAGCATCAGCATCATTTCACATTCACATCAGCATCATTATCAACGCCATAGTCATCGACATCGTCATCGTCACCGCCGTCATTATTATAGGCATTAATGTAAGCACCCATACTTTCAGCCCAGCATCCATCTATCCATCCATCCAGTCTTACACATTCACACGCTCTGTCTCTTGAAATATTCGTATTTTCTTCTGTCATTTGGTCTTTTCCGTCACAACAATCGTGTAAAATATTTATCTAGAAACGGAAGTGGAAGAGAAAAACGCCAACAATCAGCCAAACGGACGCTTCGAATATCTTTTGTTGTGTTGTGATTCTTTGCTTTTTTTTTTCTTTTTCATTTCATTTCTCTTTGCATTTTTACTTTTTTACAATTTGTAGTCTCTTGGTAGAGGGGGGCAAGGGGGCATTCTCCTTTTACAGACAAATGAAATTCTCAGGCCAAAGTTCGAGTACAATGGGACGTATGAATGATTTGTGAAATGAGTTCATTCATACCATGAGTACGTAGCCCAAATACATTTTAGGCAAATGGAAACGGAGCCCAACCACCACACATTGAAAAACAACAACAGTGCTAACACTTTAAAATGAGGCATTGATGATAACGACAATGCTAAATTTATGCCGCCCGTATCGAAGAAGACCCTTTACCCCATATCCTTGAAAAGGATAAATATGGAGATTTGAGGATGTGTTGAATTATATTTATGAAAGGAATAAACATTTGCCAAAAACATGTCATTAAAGTAGATCTCATCAATAAAAGCCCATACAAAAGCAAAAAAAGGGGACCGAATACAGACAGACTTCTCCCAAGAAATTGGATTTCACCAAACAGAAAAGGATAAAAATTGGAATAACCATATGAATTATTTTATGAAATGGCTTTTTATGAAAATAATAACATTTTACATCAGGGAATCAAACGTCAACGAAGCATTTATGGAATTTAAATTTCCAAATCATGAAATGAATAAAATTGAATTTTTAATAAAATTTTATGCAAACAAAAATTTTAAATAATATCACGACTTTTAGCAGATTTTTTTTTATAATGATTATAAGGGTGATTATTTAGCTATTATCTTTTTGGCAACACTGATTTAAACAGCTCACGCACCTTTTTGTGTTTTGTTTCACTGTGAAACATCTTCAGTTTTGTCTACAATTTAACCATGAATCTTCTCTTACAAACGAACAACGCTTGCAAATTTTTGAATTTTATTATCAAAATGCGTGAAAGTTCATCGCGCGCTCAATTTTTCTCATTTTTTGCTCAATGGATACGTAAATCAGCAGAAGTTATACAAACTACATTTAGTTGAAGGGAATACCAGCAAAAATTAAAGCTTCTAGGAACCGAACAAATATTATCGAGGTCCGGTTTATATGGGGATATATCAGGTTCTTCACCGATTTAGACCGTACTTGGCACAGTTGTTGGAAGTCATAAGAGAACACTATCTGCAAACTTTAGCTTAATTGAATAACAATTGCAGCTTCCTCAAATTGCTCAAGAAGTCAAATCGGGAGATCGGTTTATATGGGAGCTATATCTAAATCTGAACCGATATGGCCAATTTGCAATCCGCAATGACCTACAATAGTAAGTAGCCTTACGCGTTCGATCGCTATCGTGATTTCGACAGACGGACGGACTGACAAGTCAAAATAGATTCAGAATGTCGAGATGATGAAGAATATTTCGAGGTGTTATGTTATGGTGGTGGCTATAATAAAATGCCATCGGAGAATCAAAAACAAGTAAAAAGGCATTAAGTTTGGCCGGGCCGAACTTTGGATATCCACCACCTCGAGTATATATGTAAATCCCATTTCGTCACAATCCGGTGAAAATGGGGTAACTTAAGCAACCAAATTCGGCACGGACATTGAGTGGCCTAATATATATGTCACTTTTCAATTTTGTAGAACAAAATATTGGTCTTTTTGGCAGATATATCCAATTATAAGCCGACCTGATATCGTGAGGCTCAGAAAAACTCAAATTTCAGTGAAATCGGATAAAAAATAATGCATTTATGGGTATTAGACCCTTTATCGGCAGATAGGTTGTGTGCCGTAGTATAGCCCCAATACAGTCCCAGTCTTCATCTTAGAGTCATCTATAAAGACCGACGTATCATTCTCTACTAACACATTATTCGCTTTCTACTCCTCCTTTTCGGGAAAATGAAACCCGAAACCTCCTCGGTCTGCCCACCGCATCAATAGTGTCCAGAAGCGAATCTTGTCCGTATTCTGTCTTCTCCAGCATGTCAAGTTCCCTCAGCCTAAGCGCAACCTTGACCGCACAGTTCGGAATATAGACCTTGACATGTTGCATACCTAGCATTGGGAACACTCTCACGCTATCCCTATTATGATTCAACAGAATTCGTTTACCACTATGTTCTAGAGAATTAGCGAGAACACCTCTCCCTGAAGCGTTCCCCTTATTAACGGCCTTCTGACCACACTATCTCCGCCATCGCGTGCTCCTTCAGCTAGCGAGACGTCTCGACTTCTCGCCTCACTATGTGGAGGGCCGTCTTCTCCGACCTGCCCTTAAGGTTTGATCGAAATTCTACATACGAGTATTAAATTTCAGCAAATTTTAAATTCGACGACTTATCCTGCATATCCAATGTGGTGTAGGGTATCAAACGGTCGGCTTCGCCCGATTTTAGCCCGTCCTTAGTTGTTTGTTAATAAAATTGTTTTGTTTGAAATGTCAAATGCTACATTTTGTAATTAGCATAATTGCCTCTTTAAATTTACGATACATTTAAATAAACCTATTTCAAACCTACACAAAGTTTTGTGAATAAGGCCGTCAATGTTTTACAAAATCTTCTGCAAAATCTAGGTTGTCATGAAATTTTCTATAAAAATTTAATATCGCGAATTTTTCTGTAAGAAACAAACTTTTTAAATGAAATTCATATCCCAATTAGCTTATACAACTATCACTCTAGGTAAACATTATCAATGGAACTTCTTGTAAATAATTCCAAATATGCCAATGCTCTTGAACAATGCACTCAAAATTAGATCTTTGGTGAAGCCATCTTTTGTGAAATATTTCATAAATCCCATCAAAACCTTTGCCTGCAAAGAAATTTTCTTGATCCACATTTTTTCGTTAGTTAAGGCCACCATAGCCCCAAGTACAAAACTAACTGTGCATATGTTTGTAACTAGATGCGTGTGTGTGTTTGTGGACATGCATGCATGGGACATACGGCAGGCAGCCTATTGCCGGAAAATTTATCATATTCAAGAATACTTTAAGTTACCCTAATCCCAGTAATCCTCAGCCATATGTTGCAGCAGCCCAAAGCCAAACAACAAAATCGCCAAACTTAATAGAGAGAGGGGCTGGCTGGCTGGCTGGCCACCCACCCACCTTCAAGCCGCAAATAAAACAGCACCAAAAACAAATAAAAATAACACAAAAAATAAAAGGGAAATAACAAACATTCTCACTCAATGGCAATGGGACATTAAGCAGCAGCGAGAGCAGAAGAGAGATGGAGAGAAGAGATGGAGGCACGTACACACACACACACACACAGTGAGAGTGGTAGTAGGGCTAAGTACATAATCATAAAAACAAACGGACAACGGTGCCGCAACAAACAAAAATAGAAATTAGAAAACTAACCAAACAAGAAGAAGCAGCAGCAGCAGAGCCCACGAAGAAGCATTGAAACTGTAATAACTGCAAACGATGCGGTCGGATGGTCGTTTTCCATCACTACACATTTGTATAGAGCATGCACGAGCGAGTGAGAGAAAGCAAACACCATGGAGAAAGAGCGTGAGTATGTAATTTATAACCACGAATATGAATTCGTGCTATTGTTTTTCTTGTTGTTGTTGTTGTTGTTATTATTGCAGCAGTTGTTATTATGGCATAAAAACTTGAAGTGCAATTTATAATACCAGGGATTAGTAAAGGAATTAGTGTGTTATGTCAGTATGCTGGCTGGTATGCCAGCGAGGATGAGTGCAAGCACAAAGGTCTTAAGCGACTACGAGTATGGCTCATTCAGCTCAGCACACACCCGAACACATACTCGTATAAACCTTCCGTATGGCTGTGTGATGAAGATTGTTTTGATGTGGAAATGCTTGCGTATGCTCCCCCCGGCTCCCCCTATCCTTAGCATAAGGAGGTATAATGCTGATGCAGCAGCTTAAATGTACAACACAAATGAACATAATATCACTAACACACAATACTCGTACTCAATACTCAACGCATGCTACATGCAGACGTACACAAATGTTGGGGGATATAACGACTATGCTGCCAGATTCGAAGATATTTTTGTTGGCCAACAAACTGAAATAACATTCTAAGGGTTTTATGTGGTTGTTTAACTAACACAAACCATGCCATAACTATTTCTACCACTGAAATTTTCATTTTTATCAAACAGAGCAGGCCGATACAAACTTTGAGCAGTCAAAAGGGGATGATTAGTGAATTTTATAGAACCTCTATACCTTTTTTAGTTACCATAATTTTTCACATCTATATATCTCCGAAACATACTGCCAGTGGAGTTGTAAGCGTGTTTGAAGTTGTTAACAAGGTACGTGAGCATCTGTGTATGCGATGGTCTAGAATTTGGCCTAGTTGCGGATTGTGGCTAGCCTTTCATCCATCGGAGTAAACCGGAAGACAAGGTGTTTCAGTCTCCAAATAAGCACAAACCCACACACAAATTCATGCCTCGTATCAAGAGAGCTATAATATAGGGCGTCACCTTTAACGCTTTTCCCAAACCATCGCACTTCCTGTAACGCTAATATCACTTATTCAGTACATCGACAAGTGCGTATACTGCACCTTATTTAATTTTTTTTTTTTTTATTTAATTTATTTTATTTATTTGATGAATACCTACACAACAAGATAAAAAATCTTATAATTATAGTGCAGGCTTATAAGAACAGTCATATATCCTTTGAAAAAAAATAATAATAAAAATAATATAAAAATTTTAAGGAAATATAAAAGAAATGTAAAAAAATTTTTTGAATATTAATGATGGAAAAACAAATTATTGAGAAAAATAATAAATTAAAATAGTTTTCACTTTAAGGAAGAAGTTAACAATGTTTAAAAGGAGAGAAAAACAATTTTTGAATAATTAGTTACTAAGAAGAATAAAAAGTCTTTTCTTAAAGTCTGACGCGTTGCTGATGTTTTGGATTTCGTGGGGAATGGTATTCCAAAGACGTATGGTACTCGTATAAAATTGCCATTTAGATACTAGACTCCTTCTTCGAAAAGGTACAAGTTTTCTACCCCTTCTAGATCGGGCGAATACTAATTTGTCGTAGAGGAAATTGGGTGTTTGTGTCACAATGATCTTATGCAGGAATTGTAGAGATCTGATTCTGAGTAAATTGTCAAAACTACAGCCATAAAGGGAATTCGCCATGGTGGAAATATGTTGATTTCTTCTTACACCATAGACATACCGAATAATGCTGTTAAAAACTACATTCAATTTCCGTTGGCTTAGTGAATCGCAGTTCGCAAACAGTTCACAGCCATAGATCAAACCAGGAATTAGAAACATCTTCGCTAATAGAGTCCGAACCTCAATAGGTGTATAAGAGTGTGTGATCCACAGTGTACGCAGCTTTGCATATGTCTGCCCTGCTATAGCATTCACATGATTAGACCAAGTCAATGAGCTATTAAAAATTACACCTAAATTCTTCGCACTAGACACAATATCAATCTTCTGACGATTTATAGTGACATCCAAGTCTCGTAGAGTAAATCTTTTACTCTTGTGAAAAACAATAATTTTCGATTTATGAGGATTCAGAAATAAACCATTTGCTGTGGCCCAGTTATAAACACGTGAAAGGTCCTGGTTGAGTTTTGTAACGCATTCACCAATATCATCAACAGAACCGCTAAGAAACAACTGAACGTCATCAGCATACATGATGATCTGACTGTGGACTAGCTGGCTTGGAAGATCGTTTGCGTAAAGTGAAAAAAGAAGCGGACCTATTATAGAGCCTTGGGGAACCCCCTTGGGCACTATTATTGACTCTGATATGGCATCTCCTACGTACACTGACTGCTGCCGATTACTGAGATACGATTGAAAAAGCTTTATAGAAGTATCACTGAACTTGAAGAATCTTCTGAGCTTCATATATAGATTACGATGATCAACCGAGTCGAAAGCCTTTGAATGGTCAAGAAGGACGAGAAAACTAACATTACCATCATCAATTTTACTCCTTATCGATTCCGAAACTTCAACTAATGCACTAACGCAACTATAATGAGCTCGAAACCCGGTTTGTCTATCAGATAACAGCGATTCCCTTTGGAGATATTCAGACATTTGTCTATGTAAAATCTTTTCGAAAACTTTCGAGAGGTAGCATAATATCGAAATCGGACGAAAATCGCCATTGGATTTAGGGATAGGAATTATCTTTGATCGTTTCCAGATACTCGGATATCTACTGGAGATTAGAATTGAGTTAAAGAGATGAGTAAAATAAGGTAGTAGGTAAGGAATCAGTATTTTAATAAATCTTGGGTCAATACCATCAAGACCAATGGCATTAGACTTCACTGACATAAGACTATGTATAACTTCATCGTGCGATACACATCTAAACTCAAAACTGCAGTCAACATGTGTGTTGTCCACTACCCTATTAGTGACTTGATAGAAAGTGGTGTCTATATCCAAGGTCGGAATATTAACAAAAGATCTATTCAATTCGTTGATATCTCCATGGTAGGTAGAAATCGCCTTGGATTTACCAACTCCGATATCATTTATAACCTTCCACTTGCTTCTCGTGTCTAACGCCGAATAATATTTGGATGAAAAATATCGTAACTTTGCATCATTAATAACTTTATTAACCTTATTCCTGGCCGTGCGAAATTCTTCCTGAAGTTCAGGAGTCTTAAAACGTTTCCACCTAGAGTAGGCTAGGTCCCTATTTCTAATGAAATTTCTAATAGTGGAATTAAACCAAGGCTTAGTGTTTGATCTTTTCATTTTCGTTTTAATAGGGACTGTTGTATCATAGATACGAAGAATGTTTTCTTGAAGAAAGCTCAATTTATCATCAACAGATATAAGTCCATATATTTCATGCCAATCGACTTCCTGAATCCTCTCATCTAAAGCAGAATAGTTCAAGTTCCTGAAATCGCGGTACGAAAACTTCTCCACTTTCTCCGACAAGGTGAAATTGTAAGCTAGATAAATCAGATCGTGTTTCGAGAAACAAGGAGCAGATATTTGTTCATTAAGTAAAATATTGGAGGCATTATTTACAAAGAATAAATCTAAAAGGGTATTAACAGTTGAAGAGAAATGAGTAGGGTTTGTAGTATTAGTAGGGTAGAGACCCAGTGTCAACATATTGTCCGTTAAAAGCGAGTCTACAAGAATATTGGAATTAAAGTCTCCAGTTATGACAACGTCACTATATCCCAATGTCACGGACTCTAAGACGTTATGTATTTGATCCAAATCTATCGTATTGTTTGGCCGGTAAAAACAACCAATCAAAATTTTCCTCGAGTTACTTGAAAGTTCAACGAAAATATACTCCGTCTGATCCTCAGGATTAGATCTCAACCGCAGTTTAGCTTTCAGAGCGTTCCTTGCATAGATGGCAACACCACCTCCACGACGTTCTCGATCCGATCTGAAAACCGTGTATCCTTTCAAGTTTATCAAGCTATCGGGTATAGCACTGTGTAGCCAAGTCTCCGAAAGACATATAATATCAATTTCCCCATTCTCAAATATATATTTAAACTCATCCACTTTGTTTACTATACTTTGGGAATTTATGTGACAAAATTTCAAACCATCTCTTTGTTTTGCTAGTATGCGCAGTAAATTTCGAGTTACGTCTTTGGAATATCTATCAAAATTAATCATGTGTGTCACAGAGAGGCAAACAAAAGTAAAGAGTAACATCAGCATCGCGTTAGAAAGAGAATGTCCCTGTTTGTATTAGCCAAAAAATATAAATATGATAAATAAAATTATAAGAAAAACAAATTAAAAAACTCTTTGGAATATTAAGTTGTAAATTCGATAATACATACAAAATCAGGAAGATTATAAACAAGCGTACTATAAGTCTAGCTATGAATTTCTGCATGAGGTATTTCTTCCAAAGCACGTAAGTTATCAATAATTTTCGGATGAAAAATGCATATCGGCTCGTTGCTATCAAAGCGTTTAATATAAGCAAGTCCTCGAAATGTGTATGCAGACTTGACAAGGCCTTTCTTTTTCAGATGAATCGCATCTTGCAGGAACTTGTAATTCATATTGGACAGATTTTCATTTATATAATATTGTGATGTAGATCTGAAACCAATAGAATTCAGTAGTAACATATTATTGTGTATCTTTTTATAGCCAGAAACAGATTTTAGGAAAAAGTTTTTGTCGTATGGTGACATGAACTTTATTAATATTACGCCATCCGGTGAATTGAGGTTTTTTGTATTATTTCTATTTTGAAGGCGATGGATTGTTTTTATGCGAGGTACAGCTATATTTATAGATTCGCATATGTTGGCAAATACGTCGAATAAGTTTTCTTCAGTTTGAAAAGGAATTCCGTTTACTCTTATTTCACATGCAACAGTTGCATTCTCTTGCCTTAAGAGTTGAATTCTTAAATCATCTATTTCGGCTTTAGTGTGCTGAATCTCCCCGGCGACTTTTTCTATGTTAGATACGCGAGTGTTGACATCATCCAAATTGGTTCTCAACTCCGACAACTTCTGTTCGAATTCGTTTATGATTCGGGTTTCTGTCTCCTTCAGCATGGTTTTAAATTGACATACCAATTTGTCGCTTAACTTAGTAAAGCGCTCATCGAGCATCTGTACCATTCTGAAAGGAGAATCGGATAAGCGAGGAGTTTTTGATAGGTTTCCGATGGAGGAGCGATTAATAAAGCTCTCTCTATCACGTTTCGGTGCCCTTGAATCTTTTACTACTACATCGTTATCAACCATGATATTTGCCTGTGTAACATCAAAATCGTTTGATTCCATCATTATAAAGAAATAAAAAAAGCAGGCAGTAAAATGGTACGAGCTAGGGTTGGGCAAACAGCTGTTCACAGGGTGATTCGTTTTCAAACAAAGTTTTGAATGTAGGGTTTGAAAAAAATTATTGCGTGCTTTTAGGCGTTAACTTAATTAATGTCATTTGTATTATATATGTATCTGCTCTTTTTCTATTGACACTTGTCATTCACTCTCACTGAAAAATGTTCTATTGTTTTGTTTTGATTTGTAATTGTTGTTGTAGTTTCACTTGGATTCTTTTATTTGATAATTTTTCTGTACAAATAAATAGAAATTGTACAGAAACAAACGTTTGCACAGAGTTTCTATGAGTGTTTATAGACACAGGGTGTACTATTTTATATATTTGGGCTATTTATTTCTTGTCACAGTGGTTTTGAACGTAATTTTGAGTGATTTTTATAAGAGCTATGAATAACACGTCTGCTCGATTTCGCCGACGAATAACAATGATAGGTGCAGATTCGCAAATCATGGTTCTTGTAACACTTACAGGGGTTTTCCACGTAATAAGGGTCTGGTCTCTCTTTTGTGCGTTTCTTCAGAGTAAAGTTTTTTTTCTGAGCGCGGGATACTTGTGGGACCATAACGAGATGGTCCCATTGCACTATGGGCCCAATAAAGGATTTTAGAGGCAGGACATCCAAGGAAGCAGCTAGGACTCTAAATTTTGGAACTAGCGACTGTGAGGGCAACAAAACGATGTTTTCGAAAATATGGAGTCTATATGGTCTATGCCACGCCTACTTTAAACGGTGGGCGTTGAATTGACCCCCTCAAGCTGATTTCTTGAGTTCCTAACGGGCGCAATTCTTATCCGATTTTTCACATTCGTGCAACACACCCAATTAATTTAAGCCCCATATTGCCATGATCGGTAAATATGAGCCGTTTGGAGGGTGTTTTGGGGCTGGAGCGGCCACCTACTTTGTCCTGAAAATAGATATCAATGATTTGAGCTCCAATTTGCCATAGTCGGATATGAAGTTCAGTTTAGGGTGTGACGCTCTAAAGCCCCCCTAAACTGAACTTCATATCACCCCAGACACTTGGCTCCAAAATTGGATATCAAATTTGTTTTCTACTATCAATGAGTCCCATATTGTCATAATGGGTCAAGTAACCTATTTGACGTATTTTTTGGAAGAAAAGCGAAACTTGCACCCAAATTTTAATGTCGTATTGTTATTAACTTCCAAATACCTTTCATTTGAGTCTCATATAGCCATGGTCGGCTAATATGCCCATTTGGTGGTATTTGGGGGTGGGGCGACCTCCCATTACTTGGACCTAATTTTTTATGCCATATTTGTAATCTAATGCCGAATACTTTTCATTTGAGTCCCATATTGATAGGAACGCCGAATATATCTGTTTGGAGGAGTTCTGGGGTTGGGGCGGCCCGCTGGGTACTTGGACCGATAGTCCTAGAAGTCATTGTGTAACATTTCAGTTCATTCGGATAACAAATGCGCCTTGTAGGGACTCAAGAAGCAAAATCGGCAGATAGGTTTATATGGGAGCTGTATCAAGCTACTAATCGATTCAGACCATATTAGACACGTATGTTCAAGGTCATGAGAGTAGCCATTGTAGAAAATTTCTGCCAAATCGGATGATAATTGCGCCCTCTAGGGGCTCAAGAAGTCAAGATCCCAGATTGGTTTATATGGCAGCTATATCAGGTTATTACGCCATACTTACCACAGTTTTTGTAAGTCATAACAAAACACCTCATGCCATAGGTTATGGACCGATTTGAACCATACTTGGCACAGTAGTTGGATATCATAACAAAACACCATGCAAAATTTCAGCCAAATCGGATGAGAATTGCACGCTCTATTGGCTCAAGAAGTCAAGATCCAAGATCGGTTTATATGACAGCTATAGCAGATTATAAACCGATTTGAATCATACTTAGCGCAATTGGTGGAAGTGATACTAAAACACCACGTGCAACATTTCAGTCAAATCAGACGAGAATTGCGCCCTCTAGAGGCTCAAGAAGCCAAGATCCGAGATCGGTTTATATGACGGCTATATCAAAACATGAACCGATTTGGCCCATTTACAATACCAACGATCTACACTAATATAAAGAATTTGTGCAATTTTTCAAGCGGCTAGCTTTATTTCTTCGAAAGTTAACGTGCTTTCGACAGACAGACGGACGGACAGGGCTAGATCGACTTAAAATAACATGACGATCAAGAATATATATACTTTATGGGGTCTCAGACTCATATTTCGAGGTGTTACAAACAGAATGATGAAATAAATATACCCCCATCCTATGGTGGAGGGTATAAAAATTATGTAGCCTATGTCTCCTTCCAGACAAACTTACACAATCTGTGAAAATTTTAAGAAAATCTGTTCAGCCGTGTTTTAATTCTACGGAATAACAAAAACAACGAGTCCCATATAGTCATGATGGGTCATATATACTTCGAACTAATTTTGTATGCCAGATTGGTAATCTACTCCCGAATACCTTTTATTTGAGGCTGATATTGATATGAACGATCGATTTGTCTGCTAGGAGGAGTTTTGTGGTTGGGTAGACTTCTTGGGTACTTGGACCCAATTTTTAATACCATATTCGCTGTCAACTCTCCAATACCTTTCATTTGATACCGATATTGTCCCGATCGATCCACTTTTGATTTTGGGTGGTGTTTTTGGATAACGGGCCTTCCGAAATCAACAATTATAAAGCCTATTTCTCCTTTCTTTCCATATTCGCAATCTACTCCGGAACACCTTTCATTTAAGTCCCATATTATCATGATCGTCCAAAAAACCGATTTTAGGGGGTTTTGGGGTTGGGGCGGCCTTCCAGTTACTTGGACCCAGGTTTTAATATGAAACTCATACTCTACTCCTGAATACCTTTCATTTGAGTGCCATATTATCCCGATCAGTTCACTTTTATTTTTGGTTAGTACTTTTAGGGTAAAGGGGAGGGTCCGTCCCCCTTCCGATATCAAAAATTTATATAGCCTTTATATCCTTCCAGACCAACCTACACTATCTGTGAAAATTTCAAGGTAATCGGTTCAGCCGTTTTTGAGTCTATACTGAACAAAAAACAAACCGACAAACAAAAAAACAAACACAAATTCAATTTTACATGTAAGACTAACTGAACCCGGCCCGCTTCGCCGCGCTTCCGTTTACATCACTGCACAATTAAAACATTCTTTTCAATTACTCTTTGCGGCCATGTTTTTATAGAACTTTTAAACTATTGTGGAAGCTTGTCCCAGGGTAGGAGGGTTAAAAAAATAATACCGAAAACTGTCAAAGGTTAGTTCCTTTATTTTATTTATTCGAAGGACAGACAACTTGTCAAAACAGTAGTGAAAAGCATATGCTCAACTTTGAACACACTCTGGTGTACCTCTCGCGCTCTTTTTCTTTGTTCGGGTTTGCTTGGCTATTCAATAATTTCTATATCCCAATAGATGGCGTTGAATTTGTTGTTGGTGATATTCGCTGTTGATTCCCATCACATTGCTATTATTTTGTCTATTTTTAAATTCAATCGAATTTCCACTTTTGTCGGCCTATCTAATGTCACCGTTGGGCATGGGTAAGCATTTTCGGCTTACCCAACAATATCAGATAACATTTTCAGCACTGAATATTCATTCAATAATAGTTGCGACAATAATCATTATCCACTTAAGACTTCAGTACAAAAACTTATGGCCTAGACCATCATAAACTAAATTCGTCATTCCGTTTGTAAAGCATCGAAATCCTCATCTGAGACCCAACAAAGTACATATGTATATTTTTGATCGTCTTGACATTCTAAGTCGATTTAGCCATGTCGGTCCGTGCATCTGTCGAAAGCACGCTAACTTTCGAAGGACTAAAGCTAGGCGCATGAAATTTTGCACAAATACTTCCTATGAGATTCAGTTGGGTTTTTAAATGGGGGATATTGGTCTATGTTCTGATATAGCTGCCATTTTGTATAAGATATTTTGTTTTGACTTCCAACATCTGTGCTATGTATGGTTCAAACCGGTTTAAAACTTGATATAGCTCCCATATAAACCGATCTCCTAGTTTGACTTTTTGAGCCTCTAGAGGGGGCAATTCATATGCGATTTGGCTAAACATTATTTTAACGACTTCTTGTATAACCTTTCACATACGTGCCAAATATGGTCTGAATGGGTCCATAATCTGATATAGCCCCATATGAACCGATCTCCCGATTTCAATTCTTAAACCACTATAGGGCTCAATTCTTATCCAATTTTGGCAGACATTTTGCAAAATGACGTCTACTATGGTCTTCAACAGCCAAACCAAGCATGGTCCGAGTTGGTTGATAACCTGATATAGCTCCAATAGCTTGCAATTTTTATCCATTATCCTTTGTTTGCCTATAAAAAGATATCAGGCAAAAAAATGGCAAATGAGATCCATGGTAGAGGGTATGTAAGATTCGGCCCGGCCGAACTTTTCACGCTTTTACTTGTTGTCACTCGATTCGTTCGCCAAGTCATTGAAAACAGCTGTTTTCCCTTTATTAAATCAGCTGTTTTCAATGACTTGGCGAATAAATCGAGGGACAAAACAAAAAAAAAATATGTGCTTACCGGCACGCCACTTAGGCTCGACTATAACAAGGAGGCTTCTTATCTTAAAACAAATTTTCAATCAAACCCGCTCCACTCAGCTCTCGCTTTCAATACGTAGAAAAATGTCACCTCTGTAACGTAACTTATTCTCCAATAGCTCTGATTCTGTGCAAGTTCGTTGAGCCTTCCCCTCTAACATTTTAACACAAACTTGGATATTCGCACTTTACTAAATAAATTTGTATCTATGGCAAAGATAGCAACTTAAACTACCTGAAACACCTATTGTTAAGACTCGTTTTAGGGTGGAAAATTTAAAAAATAATACAGCAAACAACCGCAACGAAATTCCTATACTTTATGTTTCTTTATTTTACGGACCGATAAATAACCATATCAAAGATAAATGCTGCATGATCAATTTTTACCACTCTGCCCTTTTTCTGTTCGTGGTGGCGTCACCATTCAGTTGATCCATTTACAAATAGAATAGATGGCGCTTATTTAAATGTCAGTGCTGCCATCGATAAGGGAAATGCTATGACTTTAATACCCAAAATGTTAATAAAAGAACATAAAAGTTCTCCGTTCCATGTCGCCCAGATGCTTGCGCTACCACATATAAACGACTGAGAATTCGATATTTCTGCCATCTGTTAGAGCTTTTTTGAACATATTGTTATGAGCCTATAGATTTCCTTTATCCATGCTGCTACTCGCTTGGAGCGGCATAGCGGTGTTGAATAGTCATAATTTAGTCTTTTTTAAATCAAATTATATTGCCATATTAAACGATTCTCAGTGGTAAAGAAGTGCCGGTCTTTATATTAGGTGGGGTGGCGACAGTTCTTAGTAATTAAACCATGTACAATTTTTGAACATGAAAGTGTTGCCCAGCAGCACGTTGTTTGGACTGTTCAAGGAAAAGAACTCCTCTTAGTCGATAAGCAAGTTGGCGGCCACCTTGACGTTAAGGTTTGCAACTGCTCCTGTCATACGGAATGTCGTAACTTTGGGGGTATGGGGGCAGTGTCCTGTTAGGTCATTATAATTGATCAACTGTTTTGAGGTGAGGTCGTCCGCTAGATATATGAGCAGAATAAAGATATCATATTCGCAGTCCACAACCTTATACTTTGAATTTAACCCCATGTTCTCATAATTGGTGTATACAGCCGTTTGGTGGGGGGCGCCTCACTCCATCTGACACTAGAGCACAAGTTCGAATGACTCACTCCACTTAAAAATATCTATCACTTGATCCCCCATTGTTTTAATGGGTCAAATAAACTATTGGAGGCGACTTTAGGAGGTAAAGCGACACCTAGATTCTAGGACACAAAGTTTAATGTCATATTCGTAATCTGCTACCAAATGTCTTTAATTTGCGGCTCATCTAGCTAGGATCGAATTATATTCCCATTTGACAGTGGGGCGACCCCCAATTACTTGGACCTCAGTTTTAATGGCATATTCGTAGTATAATCACGAATACCTTTCATTTGAGTCCCATATTGATATTTACGTCCAATATATTTGTTTTGGGGGGGGGGGGTGGTTTGGGGTTGGACGACCCCTCGTATACTTCATCCCAATTTTTAATACCATATTCGTATTCTACTCATTTTATACCCAAATTGTCCCTATCGGTCCACTTGTGATTTTAGGTGGTGTTTTTAGGGTAACGGGGGAGGGTCCGCCCCCCTTCCAATATCACCAACTAAAAAGCCTTTTCCTCCTTCCTGACCATTTTCTTAATCGACTCCCGAATACCTTTCATTCGAGTCCCATATTGTCAATATCGTTCAATGAACCTGTTTAAGGCGGTTTTGGGGTCGGGGCGGCCCCCAGTTACTGGAACTGAAAATTTGACAGAACTAGGTGCAGCCGTTTTTGACTCTTTACGGAACAAACAAATGTACAAACCCACAAACAAATAAACAAACATAAATTCATTTTAATACAGATAACATCTATACAAGCCGAAGCCCGGATTTAACGTCTTTAGCCTCCTGACACTTCATTTTCATTAAATTTATCCACACCTAAAATCATACAAAACATACTCCAAATAACCTCTGTAGAAATCGATCTTCAGAATTATCTTTTTAAACCCCTAGAAGCTTAATTTTGCCCCAAAGTGGGTAAAATTTGGCATGCGAAATATATTTATGACCTTCGACATTTGCGCCAAATACGTTCTAGATAGGTCCGTATATAGTCTTTATAGACCCATTTCCGATATGACATCTTGTTTTGAGAAGCCGAGTATAATAAAGTTGTTTTTGTTGTTGTAGCCACTTCTGCATGTAGAGATGGTGACCTCATCAAGCTATTATAGGTGAGCGAGCGCGTTCCAGTTCATAGGACCGAACGCCGCGGGAACACAATGACCATTGATTATTTCAATACGCCAAAAACTTGCCTTGTCATTTCGAATATCATACACATTCAGTATTTAAGCAGAGCCGGTGTCGTCCGGCCTCTTTCTGGAACTCTCCACTCGATGCCGTTGATTGTCCGCGACTGCAGTTACAGCTACTTCGTATGAAGCATTCCACTATCCGCAACCTGTGGACGCCAAGCGTCTTGTGAAAACGAAGAACACCACACAGATCGGAGCTCAAAGTTCCAGCCTATGTGGTGCGCACAGTATATTTATAGTAAATTTGTATCGTGGCGGGTATATGTTTTAGCTTATTCTTGATTTCAATTAAAACGTATGAGTAAACTGACTGTCTTAATTTGAAAAATTCTCAGCCTCATTTGAAAACATTGAATTTGAGTACCACAAGACCTAACGATATATCTCAAAAAATCATCTGGCAGCTATGACTACGACAGGATTTCTCATTCAATTAGGATTGGGATAAGGATAACAAAGAGCCTCAATTTAAATGAATATTAGTACATCATGGGAGGCATTAGGTTTGGGGTAGCGCCTTCTCCTCTCCTAATCTACCACATCTACCACTCCACAGGCTTCACCATCATCACTATGACTTACATCATCGTCATCATCTTTATAATCTACAACAGTCATGTTGTTGGTGAATTTCGAGGAATTTACTATGCTGTTGTTGTTCTTGTTGTTGTAGCTTTTGTTTTATTTCTAAGAACAAATTAAAGAGATTGCTCATGTTTAACGAAATGTTATTTGCAATTGGCTCATTCTACTTTACACGCTCTCTACCTCGTTTCACTTCCTTTCGCAGGGCTAAGCAACAAAGTGTTTAAAAAGGGAATTCAACTTTACCCACCTACCCACAGCTATTTATATGCACATGCATATACACCCACCCATACGTATGTGCATATGTATGTGTATAATTAGTTAGGTGTATGCCAAAACACCATAGGACAATGTATTATTCTTCTTCATATATCTTTGAAATCATACACACTCACACACACACATACATACACAAGTAGACAAACTGGAGTGAGCCATGATGGCGTGTACAAAATCCGGCTACCGGTATGCAGAAATTCTCAAAAAGGACAAGCAATTTACTCTAAAAAAAAATAAAAGCCATGCTACACTATACTACAAGCACAAGCCGGGCCACTGCCATCAGCAGCAACAACAACAATATGAGGCACTATTCAGACATGGAAGCAAACGAAACGAAATGTACCGCCATGATATTTTGTAGTGTATAATAATGCATACTTTCACGCTAAATTACGCATACCCCCAAAGCTTGGAGGCCGCAAACAAACACTCACACGAAAAATATCTTGAATGAAAAGCTCATAAAGCATAATTCTCACAGCTTACTTGCTGCTCGCTGCTCGCTGCCAACAAGACGCTGACTCTTGTTGGCCCCCTCATGGAAAAGCCTTTAAGAGACATACTGGGAAAAACAGAGAGACAGAGAGAGAGACAGAGAGAGAGACAGAGAGAGATTTGAGGGTGGTTTAGGGGATAATTCTACTACTATTAAGGGTTGATGCTAGAGGTCCGTTTTGTGTTCGTCTGTCTTATCACAGAAATTAAGGAAATATTAATGCATTCTACCCTTGGCGAAAATTACCTTTTTTTCACATAGCTATCCAAAGGGCAGTAATAAAATTCACAGGCAATTTTATGGCATTTCCAATAATCCTTTGCCTTTTGTTAATTTTTTTAATATCCTTTGCCTTAGCGCACAAATGTAACCTCTGGCACTGAGAGGAGCCACAAAATGCCAGACAATGTAGAAAAAAATGACACTTTACATTATACGCAATGATGATTCTTATTATTATTACTTATTCTTCGGTTTTTTTTTTGCAAGGAGATTTTCACAGGACTATCGATGCAATACACTTTCTTAACAAACTACACTATTGCATTTGCATTTCTTAAAGACTTTTTACGCGTTCCTTTGACACTCTTCAAATTTCTTAAATTCTTTGACTATTTACTTTTAATATTGCTTTTCATTCACAATAAATGCTTAGTTGGAATATGCACTCGAATATACTTTACTTTGTGATGTTACCGAACCGTTCGTAGCCAAATGAAACTCGCAACTGAAGAGTTGGCAGTTCTGTTATGTCCTTTAAAGGGCCGCTTCTTATTGGAATGACATTTGTGCGGCTCTCTTAAATACTTTCATCACAGCACTCTTAAGGATGTATGAATGGTAGCTTACCATTACTACCAAGCGATACAACTCTGTTCGAGATGATAATAGCGTTATTTATGATAGGGCAGTGCTAATGCAGTTTGAATGACAGAAAATAAGAAGAACAGTGTACACAAAGCAGAGATGGAAAAATCAGTGCTAAAGTACTTTTTCGACCCAGGGAGTACCGTAATACCCCCGCGATCGATTTAGTATATTTACAATACAATTCAAAAAAAATCTTGTGGAATATTTTGCATGTCTTTCAAGCCTTTCTATACCCACCACCGTAGGATGGAGTTATACTAACTTTGTCATTCCATTTGTAACTCCTCGAAATATGGGTCTCACCCCACAAACTGTATATATTCTTCATCGTCTTGAAATTTGAAGTTGCTTTAGCCGCATCCGTCCGTCTGTCTGTGGAAAGCAGGCTATTTTTCGGACGAGTAAAGCTAGGAGATTGAAATTTTTCACAAATACTTCTCATTAGGATGGCCACTTTGGCGAAGATTTTGGCAAGTTCGCCTATGTTGCCGAAGGCCTGGGTTCAAATCCCGGCGTGAACATCAGAAAAATGTTCAGCGATGGTTCTCCTCTTACCAATGCTGGCAACATTTGTAAGGAATGCGGCACGTAGTTCGGACTCGGCATAAAAAAGGAGGAACCTTATCATTGAGCTTTAACATTAAACGGACTGCACTCATTGATACATTCTACATACCAAACTTTTGTCAAACCAGCAAAAATTAAAGCTTCCGGGAACCGAACAAAGATAATCGAGAGACCGCTATATGAGGTTAGAAACTGATTTGGGTCGCACTTGACACAGTTGTTAGAAGTCGCAAAAGAACACTGCATGCAAAATATCAGTCAAATCGAACAAAAATTGCGGCTTGTAAGGACTCAAGAAGTCAAATCGGCAGATCGGTTAATATGGGAGCTATATCAAGTTATAAACCGATTAGAACTTTATTCTGTAAAGTTGTTGAAAGTCATAATAGAACATGGCATGCAAAATTTCAGCCAAATCGGACAAAAATTGGGGCTTGTAAGGGCTCTAGAAGTCAAATCGGGAGATCGGTTTATATGGGAGCTATATCAGGTTATAGACCCATTTTGGCCCTACTAGACACAGTTGTTGGAAGTCATAACAGAACATCGCACGCCAAATTTCAGCCAAATAGGACAAAAATTGGGGCTTATAATAGCTGTAGAAGTCAAATCGGGAGATCGGTTTATAAGGGAGCTATATCAGGTTATAAACCGATTAGGACTTTAATCTGTAAAGTTGTTGAAAGTCATTACAGAACATCGCATGCAAAATTTCAGCCAAATCGGACAAAAATTCGGGCTTGTAAGGGCTCTAGAAGTCAAATCGGGAGATCGGTTTATATGGGAGCTATATCAGGTTATAGACCGATTTAGACCGTACTTAATACAGTTGTTAGCAGTCGTAACACAAATTTCAGCCAAATCGGACAAAAACTGCGGCTTCCAGGAGCTCAAGAAGTCAAATCGGCAGATCGGTTTAATCGGAGCTATATCCAAATCTGAACTGATATGCAATCCCCAATGACCTATATCAATAGTAAGTATCTGTCCTAAATTTCAAGCGGCTAGCTTAAAGCATTCGACCGCTATCGTGTTTCGACAAACGGACGGACGGACGTGGCTAGATCGACTCAGAATGCCGAGACGATCCAGAATATATATATACTTTATGGGGTCTTAGATCAATATTTCAAGGTGTTACAAACGGAATGACTACCATCCTATGGTGGTGAGTATCAAAATTAAAAATAAAAATGTTCTTACTTCCTAAGCCACTATGCTTTTCTTATAAAAAAAATATTTTCTTAATATTTTAAAACCATTTAGAGAAAAAAAAAACATTATGTGATGAGAAAAATTGTTTTAACTTGTTTTACTTTATAATACTAAAAAGCTTTCAAATACTTAAAAATTTTTTCTTACTACTATTCTGAGTATGGACTTTTAAACTGTTTGAAATGAGGTTATTCAAAAAATGGGTGCAAGTTTTTAATATTTTTATCCCCCACTGAGGTTCAAGGAAGAGAGATAGACTGTCCGTCTGTCTTCTTGTTAGGACATTGGACGAAATCGGTTCAAACATAGATATGTTTATGGCTCCCATGTATGTATATATTCGTCCGACTTAGACTAATACTGCCGGCACTTTGCACTGAAAATAGATATCTAATTCGTTCTTCATTCCCAACGGAAATGAAGCTCAGTTTAGGGGGTGCTTAGGGCGTACCCCAAAACACTTGTCTCAAAAATTGGATATCAAATTCGTTTTCTACTCTCAAATACCTTCCATTTGAGTCCCATTTTGTCATAATGGGTCAAATAACCCATTTGACGTATCTTTAGGAGGAAAAGCGTCACCTAGACTTGAACGCAAATTTTAATGTCATATTCGTTATGTACTCCCTAATACCTTTCATTTGAGTCCCATATAGCCATGGTCGGCTGGGGGTGGGCTACCTCCTATTGCTTGGATCTCATGTTTCATGCCACATTTGTAATCTACTGCCTAATACTTTTCATTTGAGTCCCATATTGACATGAACTTCGAATTTATCTGTTTAGAGGAGTTTTGGAGTGGGGGCCCGCTGGGTACTTGGACTCAAATTTTTATACCATATTCTTATTCTACTCTCCAATACCTTTCATTTGAGTCCCATATTGCCCCAATCGGTCAACTTTTGATTTTGGGTTGTGTTTTTAGTATAAGGAGGAGGGTCCGTCCCCCTAATGATATCGAAAAAGTATATAACCTATGTTTCCTTCCAGACCAACCTACACAATAAATTGCTAAAATTTCGAAAAACGCGGTTCTGCCGTTTTTCGGTCTATATGAAACAAACAAACCGAGTCCCATATATCCGTGATTGGCTAATGTGCCCATTTCGGGAGTTTCTGTGGGGATGGGGTGACGCCCAATACTTCGACATGAATTTGTATGCCAGATTCGTTATCTACTCCCGCATACTTTTCATTTGATGCCCATATTGTCCTTATCGGTCCGCTTTTTATTTTGGGTGGTGTTTTTGGGCTAACGGTGTAGGGGCGGCCCCCTTCCGTTATCAATAAATTATAAAGCCTATTATTACTTCCTGACTATATTCGTAATCTACTCCCGAATACCTTTCAATTGAGTCAAATAAACCAATTTTAAGGGGTTTTGGGACTGGAGCGGCCCCCCAGGTATTTGGACCCATCTTTTATTATGAAATTTGTACTCTACTCTTGAATACCTTTCATTTGAATCGCATATTGTCCCGATCGGTCCACTGTTTGTAACACCTCGAAATATGCGTCTGAGACCCCATAAAGTATATATATTCTTGATCGTCATGTCATTATAACTCGATCTAGCCATGTCCTTTCATCTGTCCGTCCGTCCGTCTGTCTGTCAAAAACACGCTAACTTTCGAAGCAATAAAGCTAGGCGCTTGAAATTTTGCACTAATACTGGTCAGTTGGGATTGTAAATGGGCCAAATCGATCCATGTTTTGATATAGCTGCAATATAAAACGATCTTGGGTCTTGACTTCTTGAGCCTCTAGAGGGCGCAATTCTCGTCTATGACTTTCAATAACTGTGCTTAGTATGGGGCAAATCGCTACATAACCTGATATAGCTGCGCAATTCTTCTAGAGGGCGCACTTCCTATCCGATTTAGAAGAAATTTTTGTACAACGGCTTCTCTCATGACCTTCAACATACGTGGCTAATATGGTCTGAATCGATCAATAGCCTTGATACAGCTTGATACAGATAATCTTGATCGTAGTAAAAATGTAAGACGATCTAGCCATGTCCGTCCGTCCGTCTGTTTGTTGAAATCGAGCTACAGTTTTTAAAAATTGTTATATTGAGCTGATACTTTTTTTGTCCACTGGCAGGTTAAGTTCGAAAATGGGCTATATCGGACTTTATATTGATATAGCCCCCATAGAGACCGTCTTGAGGTCTTAGGCCCATAAAAGCCACATTTATTAACCGATTTTGCTGAAATTTGAGAGAGTTAGGTATGTTAGGCCCCTCGGCATTTGTTTGTAGAATTTCCGTCTAATGTTGTCAAGTTTATGTCGATAATTTTAGAAACAGTGCATTGAGCCAAAATTTTGTACCAACCGATCTGCATCTTAAACTGTTTATCTGTCAAATTATTATTCGCTACACACAGTGGTTATCTGCATCACCCTATTGTTCAGAAAAAAGTTCTATGCCGTCATTATCTTTCAATTGCAAGCAAAACAAAGCAGATCGCCTCTCCCATTGTTTAGCAGTGTGTATTTTGGTCTTACTATGTAACTATGATTATTTTTTTTGGTATAGAATTGATAAAAGCAAAGAACGTTGAACATGGACTGGCTTGAAGCAGCATCAAGACTTCATGCATATCAATTCTTGGACAACTTAAGGCGATAACCTCAAAAGGGCTGCAGCTGCCGCTTCTTGACGATAATTCTCGTCGCAGTCACAGACGCTGTAGAGATTAGCTTTGCTAATCGCCAGAACTATGGCATCGAATTTAGTTTCATTTGCATCGCTGAGCGGCAGCAACATGAGTCGGAAAAATGGAAAATTAAAATCATTGCTGCAATGTCTAGTACTGGGAGGATTCCTGTTGCAGCTGAGCATGGCCCAGCATCAACATAGAGAGCCCTACAACATAAACGAAGACTTTGGTGACTATGAGGAAGATGTTCGGTTTGACAATCATCATCCTTTGGATCCCCATGCCAATTACGCGCACCATCCCCAAACTAATGGCCACATGTATAGGGGAGATTCGTATTCACAGACCGACAGAGATGACTATCCAGAGCCTCGTATTATAGCCCCGCCTGTGCCTGAGACGGAAGAAGAGAACCCATATTCAAGGGAACAAACTCCCGAATCAACTTCGTATGAGCAATCACACGTCGCCAGATCTCAAAGTTCCAGAGAAGAATACCCTGAGCCACGTATAATAGCGCCTCATATTTCAACTTCAAACACAAGAGAGGAAACGGTGGTAAATCCTCTAAGTTTTCCTTCTCATTTGTCGAGAGAATATCCTGCACCTCGCATTATCGCCCCACACCAGCCCAATATGCATGAGAGCGATATGCGTCACAGGCAGGAATCTGAGGAGCCTAGAGCTAAAACACCTCATAGCCCAAGGGCGGAAGATAGGAGTCTGTATGATAGGGAAGAAAATATGGACCCACGAACGATAAGTCATCAACCGCCATCGGTCCCAACCCATACAAGAGAAGATCCTCGCCTTATATCTCCCCCAGCTGCAAGAGCAGACGATAGAAGTGTCTACGGAAAAGAGGAAAACCCCAATCCACATACTATGACCCATCATGTTCCCACTTATGCAAGAGAAGATCCCCGCCCAGCTCAAAGAGCTGACGACAGAAGTCTGTATGGAAGAGAGGAAAATCCCTATCCACATACAATGACCCAACAGGCACCCACCTATGCAAGAACAGATCCTCGCCAGATGTCACCTCAAGCACCAAGAGCTGAAGATAGGAGCCTTTACGAAAGGGAAGAACATCGCCATACCCCAAGCGTGAACCATCAAGCCCCAACCTATACCAGAGAGGATCCCCGAATGGTGACACCCCACACAAGAGTAGAAGTTCCCGAAGCTCGTCAAATGCTACCCATCTATACCGCAACTCGCACCCTATATCCTCAAGCGGACAGACGAGAAGAAAGACCTGTTGATCCCAGAACTATAACTCCACCACCTCCAAGAAATTACCCAGAATCGCAACACATGCCACCACCTCCTCAGCATCGAAACGCTTTGTCAACAGGCAATCGGGAAACCCATGTCATATCGGTGCCACGCCTGGGTTCGGTTCGTGGTTACAGGGAATTCAAGATAATCAGAAACAGACCCATCAGTGCTTATCTGGGTCTCAAGTATGCCACCGTGAGACCCGGCATTGGACGATTCCAGGTAAGTGGCAATCATCTGCCTTCACTTTGGCGTTTCTTAGAGTCCCTTTTACTTTGTAGAGTGCTTCTCCAGCCGGAATAAACCCTTATGGGGAAATTGATGCCACGTTTGAACCTTCAAATTGCCCACAATTTCCTGATTTATCCTTAGTGGCCGAACGAGAGGCTCGTGGTGAAGATGTGGATGACTGCTTATCGTTGAACATCTATACACCAGCGGTAATGCGGGAGTTTCTTTTACTGCCTGAATTCTTCTTTCTAAATTCCCCTTTTCTTTGCAGAGACCTGGATCCTATCCTGTTATGGTATTCGTCCATGGAGAGATGTTGTTCGATGGTAGCGCTGAAGAGGGCCAGCCTGATTACTTCTTGGAACACGATGTTGTTTTGGTTACCGTAAATTATCGTTTGGCACCCTTTGGCTACCTATCCACGCTTACGGATGATATGCCTGGCAATGTGGCCTTGTCCGATGTGCAAATGTCTTTGGAATGGCTACAGCAAAACATTCGCTACTTCAATGGCAACCCAGACCAAGTGACGCTATTCGGCCAGGCAGGCGGTGCCACCTTGGTTCATGCTCTAAGTTTGAGTGGTAAGGTAAGAAAGCGAGAAAGAGTAAACGCCGAAACAGAATGAGCCCGTTAGGCGTTGCGCTGAAAAATTCAATTCTACAAACCAAACCCACAAAAGCAACGCGTCATTCTGTGTTGCCATACGCGAGGAAGTGGAAAATTGTTTAACTTTTACGCTCAACAACAAGCCCAACGCGCTCATTGTGTTTTGGTCTTAAGTCAGTTGGCAAACATGATTTCTTTATTTTCTCCCTAGGCCCAAGGTCTGTTCCATAAACTAATTTTGCAATCAGGCACTGCCTTGAATCCCTATTTTTTGGATGAACAACCCACTGGTACTCTGCGCAGTTTTGCCCATTTCGCTCGCTGTCCTCCCAGCCGCAGCATCGAAGGTTTCGCCAGCTGCTTCGAGAGAATGAAAACCTCGGAACTTTTAAATTACTTCAAGAGATACTTTGTAAGTCTTTTGAAATCTCGCAAAGGATATTGAGGGACCTCATGCTTTTGTTGTACCTTCCTTAGGAAAGCAATGAGCCCAAAGGTCTGGCTTTTGTCTGTGGCTTTAAATTGATTGTGGGCGATAAATTGGGCTATCTACCCCAACATCCTGCCTCTATGGTGGCCAATAATACCTATCCCACCATAGTCGGTGTTGCCAAAGATGCTGGTGCTTTCATAATGACCCGATTCTATGACCAACTGGTCGAATTACGTTCCCGTAACATTTCCGACTACATTAATGTGGTGCTGAAGCATACCTCGCAACAACGGCATTACCAACTGTGGAAGAATTGGGCCTTGACTCACATCTTCACTCCGGAAGATGTGCGTAACCCCACTATCCAAGGATTAGTGCAGAAGCTATTGGAGGTGGGAACTGCTTTATCGTTGTGTCTATTCCTTTCTTAACTCTCTTTTTGGTTACACCTTCCAGTTGGTCAATTTGATTTTGTACAGGGCTCCTGTGGTGGACAGTTTCCGTTACACTTCCAAAAACTTTTCCACTTATCTTTATTGCTTCGATTATCGTGGCCAACACCATCGATTTGGACATTTGCGAAATCCATTGCCCTTTGAGATCGATGCCACTCTGAGCGATGACAACATTTATCTCTTCCCCTATCCTGAGGAAGTCAGCCGTTTGAATCCCATGGACAAAAATGTGGCCAACTCCATGGTTCGAATGTGGGTCAGCTTTGCCCAGTATGGCATGCCAGCATATAACCAAAGCATATGGCCCAATGTTAGCACAGAATTCGGACCCTTCTTGCGATTCACTAACACGAGGGCAGGCAATTTGGAATTGGATTACCACTTTGGCGATGGTATACCGGTGCCAAATCTCTATCCTGAATATTTCACAACAACCACCACTACGACAACGACGACTTCAACAACATCAACATCAACCACCACCACAACGACGCCAAGGCCCTATCCCTCATACAATTATCAGCAAAGATCGCAACATCCCAACTACCAGCAATACCCCCATCACTATTACCCCAATAGGTATGGGAACCCAGAGCAAACACCATCTCAGCCGGGACAAACGAACACAAATCCACGCTATTCACAATACTCCATGCGACACCAGAGGCGATTGCTTTAGAAAAACGAAAACTTAGACCATAGCATATGTAGGCCTATTGTGTCCGATAACTTAGATGCATGTAGATGTATGTAGAAAAATTAAATGTTCTGTTCTCAATAAATGTGAGAGCGTGTGTGTGTGTGTATGTGTGTGTATGTCTTATCAGCACGACCTACATAATCAGTTGTGGGATGATAGTGGGAATAATCCATTCTTTCCTTATATTTCAGAGTTCAGAAACCTGCATTTACAATATTTCTAAAATATGATTAATCAAACTTGCACTTTCATTTTGCTACGAAAATGTTCATATGCCGGTATTGGCCGAGATTGGAAGAGATTAAAACCAAGACGTTCATTGAATTTGCGGCATAGCCGACACCCTGTTGTAAACTAAATGCAAGAATATTATAAAAGACACAACCACTGGCTTAGCTAGACATTTTCCCAGCAGAGGCAAAGACCTAACTAAGACAAGTTAAGTTCGGCCGGGCCGAACTTTGGATACCCACCACCTCGGGTATATATGTAAACCACCTTTCATCGAAATCCGGTGAAAATTGCATACCTTTTGTCCCATAGCAGTTATATCGAAATATATCTAAAAGTAAACCGATCTGAACTATATACAACACGGATGTCTACAAACCTAACATAAGTCACTCTGTCAAAGTTCAGTGAAATCGGATTTTAAATGTGCCTTTTTTGGGGTCAAGACTTTAAATCGAGATATCGGTCTATATGGCAGCTATATCCAAATCTGGACCGATCTGTGCCATATTACAGAAGTATGTCAAGGGGCTTAACTTGACCCACCGTCTCAAATTTCGGCGACATCGGTCATTAAATGCGTCTTTTATGGGCCCAAATCCTTAAATCGAGATATAGGTCTATATGGCAGCTATATCCAAATCTGGACCGATCAGGGCCAAATTGAAGAAATATGTCAAAGGGCCTAAAACAACTCATTGTCCCAAATTTAAGCAAAATCGGATAACAAATGTGGCTTTTATGGGCCTAAGACCCTAAATCGAAGGATCGGTCTATATGGCAGCTATATCCAAATCTGGACCGATCTGGGCCAAATTGAAGAAGGATGTCGAAGGGACTAACGCTATTCACTGTCCCGAATTTCATCAAAATCGGGTAATAAGTGTGGCTTTTATGGGCCTAAGACCCTAAATCGGCGGATCGGTCTATATGGCAGCTATATCCAAATCTGGACCGATCTAGGCCAAATTGATGAAGGATGTCAAAGGGCCTAACACAACTCACTGATCTAAATTTCAGCAAAATCGGATAATAAATGTGGCTTTTATCGGCCTTAGACCCTTAATCGCAGGATCGGTCTATATGACAGCTATATCCAAATCTGAACCAATCTAGACCAAATCGATGAAGGATGTCAAAGAGCCTAACACAACTCACTGTCTTAAATTCCAGCAAAATCGGATAATAAATGTGGCTTTTATGGGTCTAAGACCCTTAATCTGAGGATCGGTCTATATGGCAGCTATATCCAAATCTGGACCGATCTGGGCAAAATTAACAAAGGACGTTCGGGACCCTAACATAACTCTCTGTCCCAAGTTTCACCAAAATCGGATTATAAATGTGGTTTTTATGGGCCTAAGACCCTAAATAGGCCGATTGGTCTATAGGTCTATATGGGGGCTATATCAAGATATAGCCCGTTATAGCCCATCTTCGAACTTAACCTGCTTATGGTCAAAAAATACTCTGTGCAAAATTTCAGCTCAATATCTCTATTTTTGAAGACTGTAGCGTGATTTCAACAGACAGGCGGACGGACATGTCTAGATCGTCTTAGATTTTTACGCTGTCTTAGGGTCGGAAATGGATACTTCGATGTGTTGCAAACGGAATGACAAAATGAATATACCCCCATCCTTCGGTGGTGGGTATAAAAAAATGTTTTTTTTTATAACTTCCACCATAGGATGGGGGTATACTAATTACGGCATTCCATTTGTTACTCATCGTAATATTGATCTCGATAAAGCCATGTCCGTCCGTCTGTCTGTGGAAAGCACGCTAACTTTCGAAGGAATAAAACTAGGCGGTTGAGATTGTAAATGAGCTATATCGGTCCATGTTGCGATATAGCTTACTTATCCGATTTGTCTGGAATTTGGCATAATGTGTTTTATTAGGCCACCGTAGCGCAGAGGTTAGCAAGTCCGCCAATGATGCTGCACGCCTGGGTTCGAATCCTGGCGTGAACACCAGAAAATTGTTCTGCGGTGGTTATCCCCTCCCAAAGCTGGCGACATTTGTGACGAACTATTCCATTTGAGACAATTAAAAGCGTGCTAAGTTCGGCCGCGCCGAATGTTGGGAACCCACCACCATGGATTCTGCTCAAAAATTTATACAAACTTAATTGAGTTGAAGGGCATAATTTAATTCTATTGTACATAACAAACTTCTGTCAAACCAGCAAACAATAAAACTTCTACGAACCGAACAAGGATGATCGGGAGATCGGTTTATATGGGAGCTATATAGGGTTATAGACTGATTTTTGAATCGTAACAGAACATCGCATGCAAAATCGGACATAAAAGGCGCCTTGTGGCAATATGTGGCTCAAATGAAAGGTTTTGGGAGTAGGGCACGAATCTGATATCAATATTCGGTAAAATGTGTATAGGGCGGCAACTCACCCAAAGCACCCCGCAAAGAGTGCGCATCTACCAACCATGGTAATATGGGGCTCAATTAAAAGGTATTTTAGAGTAGAATACGAATCTGATAAATATTTTCAGGGCCAAGTCACCGAGTGGCCTCCTCAAACTCCATATATGGGCTAAGTGTCTGGGGCACCACCCCACCCCCAAATCACCCCTTAATCGAACATACATATTTACTTACCATGATTAAAATTGATACTCACTTTCGGGACCAAGTTTCTGGGGGTCAACACCACCCCCTAACCCACAAACCACCAACCTGGCGGCCTTCCCACTCCCCCATAGACCGATCCGCCGATTTTAGGTCTTAGGCCCATAAGAGCCACATTTATTGTCCGATTTTGATGAAACAGTGACAGGACAATGAGTTGCGTTAGCCCTCATGATTGTTCCAGTTTTGGATCTAGTTGCCATATAGACCGATCTCTCGAAGAAAAGGTGCATTTATTGTCCGATTTTGCCAAAATTTGGTATAGTAACCCTTCTTTAATTTGACTCAGATCGGTCCAACTTTGGATATAGCTGCCATATAGACCCATCTCTCGATTTAAGGTTTTGGGCCCATACAAGGCGCATTTACTATCCGATGTCACCGAAATTTGGTACAGTGAGTTGTGTTAGACTCTTCGACATCTTTCTGCAATTTGGCCCAGATCGCTCCAGATTTGGATATAGCTGCCATACAGTCCGATCTCTCGATTAAAGGTCTTGGGCCCATAAAAGACGTATTTACCGTCCGATGTCGCCGTTATTTGGGACAGTAAGTTGGGTTGGGGCCTTCGGCATCTTGCTTAAATTTGGCCCCGATTGGTCCAGATTTAAATATGGCTGCTGTAGACCGATCTCTCGATTTAAAGTCTAGGCCCCGTAAAAAGTCCATTTATATCCGATTTCGCTGAAATTTGACACAGTGACTTATGTTAGGCTTTTCGACATCCGTGTGGTCTATGGTTCACATCGGTCTATGTTTGGATATAGCTGCCAAAAAATTAATATTTTGTTCCACAAAATTTAACAATGACTTGTACTTATTAGACCAAATCGGAACATTTTTCAATATAGCTGCAATGGGGGCATAAATTATGCGTTTTTCACCGGATTATGACGAAAGGTGGTTTACCCCCTTACCCTACTTCTTAGAAACGCCAGATCTCGGAGATGGGTAGTGCGATTTAAGCGAAATTTTGTGTGCTCTCATATAGTACCCTAAAAATAAAAGTTTGGTATCCAAATTTCGGATGGGGTACATAGGGGGGCTGCCCCAAACTAAAACCTACCAAACATATATTTAGACCAATCACCACAATATGGGACTCAAATGAAAGATATTTAGGATAAAAAAAAAGTATCTGATATCCAATTGTCGATTTGCAGACTATGGAAATATGGTGCTCAAATTAATGGTATGTGGGAGTAGACCACGTATCTGATATCAACATTTGGGGCCAACTGTCTAGCGGACGTCCCACCACCATAGCAACCCCCAAATGGGACGTATTTGCTCACCAAGACAATTTGGGTCTTAGAGAGAGTGGAACCAAATATTCATAGTTTTTTGGGGCAATACCCCAAACCGGACATTTTTGCAAAAAGGAGTTTAAATGAGATTAGAAAACTAATTTGATATCCAATTTTTAGGGCAATGGCAATATGGGGTTCAAATAAATGATATATAGGTTGCCCAAAAAGTAATTGCGGATTTTTTAAAAGAAAGTAGATGCATTTTTAATAAAACTTAGAATGAACTTTAATCAAATATACTTTTTTTACACTTTTTTTCTAAATCAGGCTAAAAGTAACAGTTGATAACTGACAGAAGAAAGAATGCAATTACAGAGTCACAAGCTGTGAAAAAATTTGTCAACGCCGACTATATGAAAAATCCGCAATTACTTTTAGGGCAACCCAATAGATATATGACAATAGAGCACGTTGTTGATATATTTTCAGGGCTTAGTGTTTGGGGGACCACCCCAATCCCCAAAATACCCCTAAATCGGGCATATTTACCGACCATGTCAATGTGGAGGTTAAATGAAAGGTTTAGGGGGGTAGAGCAAGAATTGATACCTATTTTCGGGACCATTTTTCTGGGGGTCTACCCCTTTCCCCAAATATCTCACAAAGAGCAATTTTTTTACTGACCATCGCAATATGGGGCACAAATAAAGGTGTTTGAGAATAGAATACGAATTTGATATCCAAATGTAGGACCATGTATTTAGGGCATCACCCCTTTCTCAAAACACCCCCAAAGGGAAAAAAATTTTCGACCATGCCAATATGTGGCTCAAATGAAAGGTATTTGAGATTAGAAAACGAATTTGATAACCTATTTTGGGGCCACGTGTTTGGGGGACGCCTCATCCTGTAAACTGCTCTTAAGCCAATGGCAATGTGGGGTTTAAATAAATGGTATTTGAGAGAAGAGCACGATGCTGGTATGTTTTCAGGGCCAAGTATCTGCGGGACCACCTCTCCCCCGAAAACACCAATAAATCAGACATCATGGGAATATCGGGCTGAAATGAAGTATTTTAAGAATGGAGTTCACCTTACGTCCAAACTTAAATTCGTAGTCCAATAAAGATCATATGGGATTCAGATAAAGGCACTTATATAGTTAAACTCTTAATAAAGCATGGTATTACACTAAAAGCTCCTTAATTGTCGAAAATAAATATTCCTAGGAAACTTTTGTTCCACATAAAGTAAAAGAAGGCGCAGCAAAGCGGGCCCGGGTCAGCTAGTATTTTATATAATAACACTTTTTTAAAACAATAATTGACATTTTGCTTTGAGATAACTAAAACTATAATTTGCATTTTTGTCGCCTCAGTGCTGTGCAGTGGACTTACAAAATGAAATTTATGTGCCCAGCTAAATCGTTTATCGTGTTATGGAAATGCATGATTTTCTCTCTCTTCCTCTCACCGGCAGAACGATAAAAACTGGGGAAATCATACAGCAAACAGAAAATATTCTAAGCAATCCAACGGAGCTAATACATTAAAGTTTATTGTATACAACAACAGCGTCTACTATTGGGTTGCCCAAAAAGTAATTGCGTATTTTTTAAAAGAAAGTAAATGCATTTTTAATAAAACTTAGAATGAACTTTAATCAAATATACTTTTTTTACACTTTCTTTCTAAAGCAAGCTAAAAGTAACAGCTGATAACTGACGAAGAAGAAAGAATGCAATTACAGAGTCACAAGCTGTGAAAAAATTTGTCAACGCCGGCTATATGAAAAATCCGCAATTACTTTTTGGGCAACCCAATACAAGCAATAATTTCGAATTTCTTTCTTTTTTTGTTGTCCAACCTAATAGAGAATCACTTTCATTGATCTTTCACTTTTCAAAATAGCTTAATCGTTTATCCAATTATCGAAATTGGCTCTCTTTCTCGAAATCGCATGCGGAAACGGCTGCCTTATGATTTATGAAAATATGAAATGTATGCTCCAAATGAGATCTAAATCTCTCACTTACCATATTTTTCGCATAAATGCCTGCCAGCGTTTTAGCCAAATGACTTTATGCTCTACTTTCAAATGGGATCATCAATTTG
The DNA here is from genome assembly GCF_963082655.1 of Stomoxys calcitrans. Classification (NCBI taxonomy): domain Eukaryota; kingdom Metazoa; phylum Arthropoda; class Insecta; order Diptera; family Muscidae; genus Stomoxys; species Stomoxys calcitrans. Next base: position 4,248,658 of record NC_081552.1, read on the forward strand.
AAAGAACATTAGCATTTCAATAGGGACCAGTAACATCGCCTTTGTGCTAAAACTTCTTTGGTAGTATTCTTAAAAATATTTGCCACTGATTAAAGACTCAAGACAGCATATGCTGCAGCTATTCAAAGGGTTGCCAGAAAAAGAAATATTTTTTTTTTGTTATATTGCAAAAACGACTAGAATACATTTCATAAAATCTAAATTTCTACACTCATAGAAAAAAAGTTTGCTGAAAATACACTGCCTGCTGAATTTTAGTGGTTAATTTTGATGCTATTATAGCAGTATTTCTGCTATTACAGCAGTAGTTCTGCAATTTCAGAGCAGCAGTCTAACTGCTGTACAGTCGGTTGTTTGCTGAAAATGACTACACAAAATTACTTCTAAAAACATAAGGCCATGCCAGTCATATGCACATTGGTAGAGCAATAACAAAAAATGAGAGCTAGCTCGGTCACATTTCGAAATGTATACCAATGGATGGATCAGGTGGCTTCTTTACAGTAATATTCCACAAATAAAAATCACCTCTTGCAACAAAATTTGTAAAGACATGGGTAATAAAAACAAGCAACAGGCAAACATAAAAAAATAACATAAACATTTTTATCAGCAGATTTTTGTACTTAAGTTTGCTGATTTAGCTGACCAAAATGTAATGTCTGCTTACCCATTTTCAGCAGACAAAAAAACTGCTGTTTTGGCAAATCAACAAATTTGGTTGAGTGCAGACAAAAAAAATGTCTCTTATTTTTCATGAAACATTTGTTTTATAAGCAATTTAGGATCCAAATATCCAAATCTTTTGTTTTCTTGAAAAAAATGTTCAGACAGTTCTGTTATAGAACATTTCGTCAACATTGAGGTTAGCTTATTTTTCCAACATTTTGTATAGATTCAAAACCTCTTTAAACGCAATAGCTATGGAAGATCACCCTTCAATATTTCCTACAAGTGCCTACAATTTAGGATTTTTGAAAAAAATTTTATAATTTCAACAGAATATTGTCCAACCTATTCGTAAATAAGAAAAAAATAAAAAAAAAACTCACACCAATCTCAGTGACGATAAATTACTTTATTTCTACTAGGACGCCTCCTTACCATACTATTTTTACTTAATGGCTTGCCAATTTGAAGCTGTGATTTCTTGGCTCTCTTATTGTCAGCTTTGGCTTGTAGCCGATTTGTGGTGAACCTTCTACGGGGATTTAATTTAAATAATCGTCTCGTGTGTTTCTTGGAATTATTTCGTCGCAAATAGTACACTTCCCGCACCAGACTGTAGCCTTGTTCCTCATCCAGAATGGTGGCAGAAAACTCTTTGAAATAATTGCCGGCTATGGTTAAGGTTTCATCTAACTTTGCATAGGGCCCATACAATGTGGTCATGGGAGGCCAATAACCACTACGGTGGCTGCCAAAGGGATGGCCATTGATAACGAATGAGCTCCAGAGATCAACCATACGCTTGGCCATGGCCTCATCGGGGGGACTTAGTTTTTTCACATGATCCGGATAGGGAAAGAGATACAACGCCTCATCTGTCAAGGATACTCCGCCCTTGAAAGGGCTCTGCATATTGTGCTCCTCATCCATATCACGATAGCGATTAAATTCCCCCGCATAGTCAAAGGAATAAAGGAATGTGTTTTCCGGCACATGTTTGTTGTTCATATTCAAAGCCAATAAAACGGGCAATTTATGTATAAGAGTGCCGGCCACCTAAAAATGGCGAGGACAATTGAAAATTTTGGAAAATTTTTGGATTTTACAGTATTGGTTGCTTTCGCGTTGTTCTTACGTCGATTAGTCGTGGTATGAGTGTTGCAAATGTTCCATTTTCCATAAGCCTTCTATTGAAGAAGTCATGCGTAATGAAACTGGTAAGAAGCATAGTTTTGTCCGTGCCCACAGCTTGGCGTATCACATGGTCTATGTAGTCGAAACTATTGTAGGTGTCATCCGGTATGTTACCCTCAAAATCATTTTCGACAATTTCTGCAATTTAACACTTTTGTAGTTGCAAGATCTTGAAAATATCTCTCTTACCATTTATTGTCTTAGATCCGGCATTTTTCGGGCACCCTCCCATAGCAGGATAGGAATAATTGGACTTTAACATCAAATCGTAGGGATGTTCGGGCAGCACGCCACTAGGTCCGCCGATGGTGAATTGTATGCCACCTGTATAGCCCACACCTAATTCCGATTTTTCAATCTGGATGCCATGAAAAATATTTCAAATTGAACAAAATAATTGTTGTAAAAAAGCAATTCACACCATAAACACCCTTCTCGAACCGCCTCACAGGTTGCCTAGAGATGACGCCTGACAGAAGTGTCGGCAATTGGAAAACTTATACTTACACCATGTTCCATAAAAGCTTCCAAAAGCTCCAAGGGTGCCATATCCATGAGACATCTGTTTAGATCACCCACCGTTGTAAGATTACAATCTGCCTTTTCGGCTATTTCTTGGGCAAATTTTCTGGGATTTTCCTCCAAAAATATGGGCATAAGTGCCGATCCTGAATGATATATGACCTGATGGAATAGACCCTTTTCCACCTGGAAAAAAAAAGTGGAAAGTTCTTTCTTCATAACTGCCATATTGACACAGATTCATTCCTTTTACCTTTGGCGACAATGTTAAGAGATGCGCTATGGCAGCCCCTCCCACCTGACCAGCTACAGTCACCTTATTAGGATCACCACCAAAGTATTTAATAAAATATTTTATGTACTGCAAAGCCAGAAAGATGTCCAAGACACCAGCATTGCCGGGAATTTCATCCGTTTTGGTGGACAAAAATCCAAAGGGGCCCAGACGATATTGTGGCACCACCAACACAATATCCTTTTCCAGAAGATAGTCGGGGGGAGCTTCGGAATTGCTGCCCTCAAAGAAATATTCACCATGTAGATAAACTAAAACAGGATAACTGCCATTTAGGCCAGGGGTGGTTATGGTCATTGTCAGGCAGTCCTCAATGTCCATAATCTCATCCAGTTTTTGCAAGGACTCCATGGCCACAATGGAAGGACATCCAATTTTAGCTGCTGTAGCATCCATTACATCTTCCCAAGGCTCCACAGGACGGGGGGCCTAAAATTGAAAAGTTTACAAAGAACTGCCCCAGAGCACATGCTTGCATGCAGCATACCTTAAATCTATGAACTCCGGATGGTGATTCCCCATACTTGACGTCCACAAATTGCAAAACTTCTCTCCTACTCCAGGCAGTCTCCAATATCTTGCCTTGTACTGTTCCCAAATTTGGCAACTCGACAATGGTATCCTTCTCCTCGTCATAGGCCTGAGTGGAATCGAGCGAGGCCAACAGCGCCATTAGCGCAACCACCTTCAGTGTGTGGAACATTTTCCTCTTCTAACCAATGACTTTCATCAATTCCTTCGCAAATGCATAGCACAACTCAACGAGTCAACTGTTTTAATTCGAATTCTAGCCAAGACTGATTTCACTCGGCGTTGGAGAACTCCATTTTACCATATTTGATGATGTTTCATTAAAACCGAATGCAAATTTCACCTTCAAATCCATATCGCTAGCCTTTCTTGCTATCTCCACATCGTTTCGCAAATTGTGTGTGATAGAAATTAAGAAATTTTGGCGAACTGAAAAGTGAAAGAATGCGTCAAGTCTATGGCTGGCTGTCAGCGCTCGTTTGACCCATAGCCGTGGCTGCCAGATGACTCGCTGCCTCGACTAGCCATTCAGCAGGCCGCAAACGTAAACATGAGACTCATATTTGGTCAATAAAAGACACACACAAACGATTAAAACTTTTCTGCCATCAGCATCATTAGCATATGTGAGTCCACCATGGCACGGTAATCATTAGACGCTTGGCTTAATAGCTTCGCTGTTGAATTGCGAGCATCACACTGATGTATTGCTGGCATCCGAAGTGGATTAACATGAGTGATGATGGTATTGTTGCGGCTGGCTACCTATCTTCCCTCATGGGCTCCCCCCTCGTTAAATCTCTTCCAGCTGCACAGCGGCGGTTAGATTTCAGTTTCGATTTCAAAACTCAGAACCTATCTAACACTGAATTTGACCGACCAAATCCAAAATAAGCTCCATTAAGTGAAAGCTTTAATAATCGCATCATTTTTATTTATTTCCCCGATTTCTTTTGACCAACGGAAGAAGCCACAATACGAACTTCTTGTGTTGTGTTGTGTTTTGTATTGGCCGAAATCAATACGGTTTTGTCCAGACAATTTCAGTGTCAATCAATCGTTGTATTGTCGGTACTTTTTCCATCAAGGTAGCCACCGACACCACCACCGCAGCCATTAACGCCTTTGCTTCTAAGATGCCGCAAACGCTGACGACTGTCGATTTGCTCCCGCCTGCTATGATTAAATAAATATTTACATGAATAGGTAAGTTCATTAAACTTGACGGCATAGGCCACAACACATGAGTAACCCTCTGTGGGTGAGAGATGCAAATGTGCAAAGTGCCGAGTGAGAATTGCGTCCTTTAGGGGCTCAAGAAGTAAAATAGAGAGATCGGTTTATATGGGAGCTGTATCAGGCTACAGACCGATTCGGGCCATATTTGACACGTATGTTGAAGGTCATGGGAGAAGCCGTTGTATAAAAATCGGATAATAATTACGCCCTCTAGAGGCTCAAGAAGTCAAGACCCAAGATCGGTTTATATGACAGCTATATCAGGTTATGTCTCGATATGAACCATTTTTGGCACAGTTATTAGAAGTCATAACGAAACACGTCATGCGAAATTTTAGCCAAATCGGATAAGAATTGCGCCTTCTAGTGGCTCAAGAAGTCAAGATTCCAGATCGGTTTATATGGCAGCTATATCAGGTTATGAACCGATTTAGACCATACTTAGCACAGTTGTTGGAAGTCATAACAAAACACCTCATGCTAAATCTCAGCCAAATCGGATAGGAATTGGGCCCTTTAGTGGCTTAAGAAGTAAAGATCCAAGATCGGTTTATATGACAGCTATATCAGGTTATGGACCGATTTAAACCATACTCAGCACAGTTGTTGGAAGTCATAATAAAACACTTCATGGAAATTTTCAGCCAAATCGGATAAGAATTGTGCCCTTTAGTGGCTTAAGAAGTGAAGATCCAAGATCGGTTTATATGACAGCTATATGAAAACATGGACCGATATAACCCATTTATAATCCCAACCGACCTACACTAATTAGAAGTATTTGTGCAAAATTTCCAGCGGCTAGCTTTGCTCCTTCGAATGTAAGCTTGCTTCCTACAGACAGACGGACGGACATGGTTAGATCGACTTAAAATGTCATAACGATCAAGAATATATATATTGGGTTGCCCAAAAAGTAATTGCGGATTTTTTAAAAGAAAGTAAATGCATTTTTAATAAAACTTAGAATGAACTTTAATCAAATATACTTTTTTACACTTTTTTTCTAAAGCAAGCTAATAGTAACAGCTGATAACTGACTGAAGAAAGAATGCAATTACAGAGTCACAAGCTGTGAAAAAAATTTGTCAACGCCGACTATATGAAAAATCCGCAATTACTTTTTGGGCAACCCAATACTTTATGACGTCTTAGTCGAATATTTCCAGAATTTACAAAGAGAATAACGAAATTAGTATACCCCCATCCTATGGTGGAGGGTATAAAAATCATGAACATTGGTCCTTGTTTAGGTATATCCCCCATATAGTGGTACTGCCCGGTTTCACCTATTTTAAAGGGGTTTGAAGGTTTTTTTTCAACAAATGGTGCTGTTATTTGGCATTTTTGCTTATCAGAGGGCAACGAATATGCAAACCAAAAATTTTCAAGACAGGTCCATGTTTTGACATAACCTCCATATGGCAGTACCGACCAATTTCATCTATTGGGTTGCCCAAAAAGTAATTTCGGATTTTTAATATAGTCGCTGTTGACAAATTTTTTCACAGCTTGTGACTCTGTAATTGCATTCTTTCTTCTGTCAGTTATCAGCTGTTACTTTTAGCTCGCTTTAGAAAAAAAGTATATTTGATTAAAGTTCATTCTAAGTTTTATTAAAAATGCATTTACTTCCTTTTAAAAAATCCACGTTTACTTTTTGGGCAACCCAATATTTTGATTTTGAGGGATTGGACGTTATTGTTCAACAAATGTAGCTGTAATATGGCATTTTGGCTTCTAAGAGTGCGACAAATATGTAAAACAAAATTATCAAGATAGGTCCATCTTTTGACATAGTCCCCATATTGCGATACCGCCTAATTTTACCTATTTTTTTAGTTTTTACCATATTTGTCAACAAAATGTCACTTGGCTATTAAGAGAGTAAAAATGTGCAAAGTAAAAATCATCATCATAAAAAATCATATGTCCATTTAATGTATGAGGAATAATAAGCGTTCAACGCCATTTTTATACCCACGCCCGTGCCGAATTTGCTCCATATCGGACCATATTTCGATATAGCTGCTTGTACCCTCATAAATTATACATTTTTCAACGGATTACGACGACATGTGGTTTACACATATACCCGAGGTGGTATGAATCCAAAGTTTCGCCCGGCGAACTTAATGTCGTTTTACTTGTAGAGATCGGTCTACAAGGTGCCTATATCCAAAAATGGTCCGATCCAAACCAAACTACAGTCTTCGAAGGGGTTCACCCAGCTCATTTCGTAAAATTATAGTGAAATCGGATAATAAATGCGCCTTTTATAGGTTGAAGACCTTAAATCGAGAAATCGGTTTATATGACAACTATATCCAAACATGGATCGCCTTAGGACATACTCATCAAGAATATCGAGGGCCCTAATACAAATCGGTGTGCTCTATTTCAGTCAAATCGGCCGATAAATGCGACTTTTATGGGCCTAATACCTTAAATCGGAGATCGGTCTTTATGGCGGCTGTATGGGGCAATATCAAGATACAATATAATCCGATAAATCCCATCTTCGAACGTTATCTGCGTATGGACAAAACATAGTTTCAGCTGAATATCTTTATTATCCCCCATCCTTCGATGGCGGGTCTAAAAACACAAACACGGAAAACTTTCAATACAAACAGTTTTCACACATTTCATAGATTTGCAGTGAAGGTAGGAAGAGTTTTTTGAAAGTTACGTTACGTCGGGCAGAAACCGGTAGCTGAAATCATATACGTCGTAAACTACACACTCTTACCAAAATTTTAAATAAAACTGATGTGGAAGACCCACACCCGACGATTGGAACCTCCGTATGCTATATGCCGTGCACAAGAATGAAGGGAAGACGATATGTTCCAACTAGAGAGGAATTAGTCTCCTCCACACAATAAAGTCAATGAGATAATTGCGGCTTAGGCCAGATATTACACTGCTCCAAATTATGGAAAATACTCGAAAAGAACAGGTCAACACTTACCATATTTTCTTTGATTGCAAAGCTGCTTTTGACAGGCCTATATGCTCAAGGGTATTTCCAGTCACATCTAAGTTTGATATCCCTGCAAAATTACTAAGACTCTGCAAAATGACAATTGCTGATACACGTGCCTCAAAAAGAATACAAAATGAGGTGAGGTCTCAGACAGGGATACAACTTCACAACTTATCGTGTGATCTCTTTAATATTCGTCGTCGCTAAATGACGACGCACAGTGTTGCACAAAACGAAAAGTCTTGGAAATGAGTCTAAAACTTTTTATCGGTTGATTTTAGCGGTACAAAATATTCTAGACATTTGTAGAGGACATAGGCTTTCAGGAAAGGCTTAAAAATGTTTAAGAATATTGACATATATTTTTTTTTTATTTTAAGCATACATGCACTGACACAGTTTGTGTGAAATAGCTCAAAAATTGAAAAAAAAAATCAATCGAACTCTGATAAAACCCAAGACAAAATTTTGATATTTTTAGATCTCGTCAAGCTCTTTTTCTAGAGTCCTTAATCTTGCAAATCGGTTCGGTAGACCAAAAGTTATGGCCCTCAGAAGGCTGGAGAAGTCAAAAGTAGTCGACTTTGACACCCTGTATTAAAGATATGGACTTTCCTGAAAGCCTATGTCCTCCTCTATAAATGTCCAAAACATTTTCTACCTCTAAGATCAACAGATTATTTGCCGTTTGGCCCACTGTGCGACGGTAGCATTGTTAAACGCCAGAAGGAATGAAAAAGGGGAAGACTAAAACTCCGATGAAAACATAGAGATTAACCTGGTAGAGGTTTATCTCTATATCTGAGATTAAAATTTTTTCTGATGTTCTCGCCAGGACTCAAACCCAGGCATTCATCGTCATTGGCGGACATGCTAACCTCTGCGCCACGGTGGCCTCCATGGTTTTATTGATAATAATAGTAAACAAAGTCAAGCAGCAGCTATAATAGGAACTTGTAGTGACCTTGTATCAGTTGTAAGTAGTCAAATCTTACTGTACTGGTCGAATTTTGGGTGTGATGACTTTTTTAGGAAAATTTGACAATTTTGACGTTTTTTTGTGAAAGACTAATCATACACGTAGAACAATGGCTAAAAATAGACGGAAAAGTTGTACTCTGCTTATAGTGAAAAAAATGAAAAAAAAATTAAAGTTGCAACTCATTGCCGGCATCATTTTGGTATGTTTTATAGGTTTCAATGGTTCGTTTTTCTTTAATTTTAAGAAGTAACTGCAGGCTTTGGAAAAATCTTATGAATGCTGAAGTGAGTCTGACAATAATGGTCGGAGACAATCATGTTTTTAGGATGAGGGGGGGAGGGGGGGTTTTATTATTTCGTCATTCCGTTTGTAACACCTCGAAATATGCGTCTAAAACCCCATAAAGTATATGTATTCTTGATTGTCAAGACATTTTAAGCCGATCTACCCATGTCCGTCCAAATTGGCTTTCGACACTTTTCTCTGTCTTTGTCCGAATGTGCCTATCACACTCATCCAAACCTAAAATGGTTTGGATGTGACCTCCAGCATGATGATGGAATCATTTCCATGCTCTGTCCTGTCATGTCATTTCCATCGTCCTCTGGCAGTCATCTACTTTTCCTCAACATAATTTAGGAAATACTATTTCCTTAGGGAACTAAACCCCATTTATTTCAAAAAAATTACTCTTTAATTTGTTGGTTGTCGAATTTTCGAGTGGAATCTTGCACTCTTTCTACAAATATTCTGAAGTCGTATGAAAATTCTCCCATACGTCGAAGCTCCCCATTATATTTTAGGAAATCACTCTTTGTTTCCGTGAAGGATTTCGGAACACTTTTCCGACTTGTTCTCCAGCACACTAATATGGACAATTTTGCCCAATCTGTTATTAAAAGACACAATGTTCACATTCGCTTTGAATATGTTCGTCGAGAATAATCTGCTCTAAACTGTATACTTACATGAAAAAATGTCACAGTCACGTCGGAATCAGCACAATGTGCAGCCTATTACTGCACATCGACGGGTGTGTCAAGGAACCACTGAAGACCAACCGCTTTGGTTGATGGTTTAGGAAGAACTCTTTTTTATACCCTCCACCATAAAATGGGGGGTATACTAATTTCGTCATTCTGTTTGTAACTACTCGAAATATTCGTCTGAGACCCCATGAAGTATTCTTGATCGTCGTGACATTTCATGTCGATCTAGCCATGTCCGTCCGTCCGTCTGTCTGTCGAAGGAGTAAAGCTAGCCGCTTGAAATTTTGCACAAATACTTCTTATAAGTGTAGGTCGGTTGGCATTGTAAATGGGCCATATCGGTCAATGTTTTGATATAGCTGCCATATAAAACGATCTTGGGTCTTGACTTCTTGAGCCTCCTTCTTGAAAGTGCGCAATTCTTATCCGATTGGAATGAAATTTTGCACGACGTGTTTTGTTATGATATCCAACAACTGTGCTAAGTATGGTTCAAATCGGTCCATAACCTGATATAGCTGTCATATAAACCGATCTGGGATCTTGACTTCTTGAGCCTGTCGCAGTTATTATCCGATTTGCCTGAAATTTTGTTCGACGGATTCTCTCATGACCATCAACATACGTGTTTATTATGGTGTGAATCGGTCTATAGCCCGATACAGCTTCCATATAAATCGATCTCTCTATTTTACTTCTTGAGCCCCAAAGGGCGCAATTCTTATTCAAATTGGATGACATTTTACACAGGTCTCCAACTTATAATTTAATTGTGGTCCAAACCGGACCATATCTTTATATTGCTCAAATAGCAGAGCAAATCTTTTCTTATATCCTGTTTTGCCTAAGAAAAGATGGCGGGAAAAGAACTCGACAAATGCGATCCATGGTGGAGGGTATATAAGATTCGGCCCGGCCGAACTTAGCACGCCTTTACTTGTTTTTTATACCCACCACCGAAGGATGGGGATATATTATTTTGTCATTCCGTTTGCAACACATCTAAATATCCATTTCCGACCCTATAAAATATATATATTCTTGATCAGCGTAAAAATCTAAGACGATCTAGACATGTCCGTCCGTCTGTCTGTTGAAATCACACTACAGTTGAGATACATTGAGATATTGAGCTGAAACTTTGCCCAGATTCTTTTTTTGTCTATTAGCAGGTTAAATTCGAAGATGAGCTATATCGGACTATATCTTGATATAGCCCCCATATAGACCGATCCGCCGATTTAGGGTCTTAGGCCAAAAAAAGCCATATTTATTTTCCGATTTTGCTGAAATTTCGGACAGTGAGTTGTGTTAGGCCCTTCGACATCCTCCGTTAATATGGCTTAGATCGGTCCAGATTTAGATATAGCTGCCATATAGACCGATCCTTCAATTTAGTGTCTTAGGCCCATAAAAGCCACATTTATTATCCGATTTTGCTGAAATTTGGGACAGTGAGTTGTCTTAGGCTCTTTGACATACTTCGTCAATTTGGCCCAGATCGGTTCAGATTTGGATATAGCTGCCATGTAATCCGATCCTCTGATTTAGGGTCTTAGACCCATAAAAGCCAAATTTATTATCCGATTTTGCTGAAATTTGGGACAGTGAGTTGTCTTAGGCTCTTTGACATACTTCGTCAATTTGGCCCAGATCGGTTCAGATTTGGATATAGCTGCCATGTAATCCGATCCTCTGATTTAGGGTCTTAGACCCATAAAAGCCACTTTTATTAACCGATTTTGCTGAAATTTGGGACAGTGAGTTGTCTTAGGCCCTTCGACATCCTTTGTCAATTTAGCTCAGATCGGATCAGATTTGGATATAGCTGCCATATAGACCGATCTCTCGATTTGAGGTTTTGAGCCCATAAAAGGCGCATTTACTGTCCGATGTCGCCGAAACTTGGGACAGTGAGTTGTGATGAAACTTTCGATATTATTTTTCAATTTGGCTCAGATCGGTTCAGATTTGGATATAGCTGCCATGTAATCCGATCCTCTGATTTAGGGTCTTAGACCCATAAAAGCCAAATTTATTATCCGATTTTGCTGAAATTTGGGACAGTGAGTTGTCTTAGGCTCTTTGACATACTTCGTCAATTTGGCCCAGATCGGTTCAGATTTGGATATAGCTGCCATGTAATCCGATCCTCTGATTTAGGGTCTTAGACCCATAAAAGCCACTTTTATTAACCGATTTTGCTGAAATTTGGGACAGTGAGTTGTCTTAGGCCCTTCGACATCCTTTGTCAATTTAGCTCAGATCGGATCAGATTTGGATATAGCTGCCATATAGACCGATCTCTCGATTTGAGGTTTTGAGCCCATAAAAGGCGCATTTACTGTCCGATGTCGCCGAAACTTGGGACAGTGAGTTGTGATGAAACTTTCGATATTATTTTTCAATTTGGCTCAGATCGGTCCAGATTTGGATATAGCTGCCATATAGACTGATCCTCCGAATAAGGGTTTTAGGCCCATAAAAGGCGCATTTATTGTCCGATGTCGCCGAAATTTGGGACAGTGAGTTGTCTTAGGCCCTTTGACATACTTCGTCAATTTGGCCTAGATCGGTCCAGATTTGGATATAGCTGCCATGTAGACATATATCTTGATGAAAACCCTTGGCCCAATAAAAGGCGCATTTATAATCCGATTTCACTGAAATTTGACACAGTGACTTATGTTAGGCTTTTCGACATCCGTGTCGTTTATGGTTCAGAGCGGTTTATTTTTAGATATAGCTACTAAAAAGAGCAAAATTTTGTTTTATACAGTTGAACAATGACTTTTACTTATTAGTATTTGGTCCAAATCGGAACATATTTCGATATAGCTGCTATGGGTCATAAGGTATGCATTTTTCCCCGGATTTGACGATACCCACCGAGGTGGTGGGTATCCAAAGTTCGGCCTGACCGAACTTGACGCCTTTTTACTTGTTCTTATTTACCAGCCACAAAAAAATAAAAACCAAAAATAAGTCTGTCTTCAGTTGTCCAACACACCTACACATTGAAATTCTTGCGCGGAGAAGAAAATTGGATTTCTTACTCTTATATGCACATACAACGTAATAAAAGAGTCACTTTTGTGGCAGATAGGCAAAACGGATAACTGACACTTGTTAGCCTTCAAGCACATTTAATATAAGTGCGAAAATCGCTTTGCTGCCACAAAATAAATTTAAGACTTGTTTTGGCAGCTAAGTCAAAACAGCTGTACCCCTCAAACTATAGCGGAGTGCTTGAAAATTATGAAAGACATAACAAATTATGAATGCTGTTATGCTGTCGCATCATATTTAAATAAAAGTTCCTCACGACATTCGTATATATCTGGGTGTCACATAAAAGGCTAACCAACTAGCATCTACAATAGTATGTAGTATTGATCTACATTTGGCGATGCCCCATATTTATGAGCATAAATCTATTAACATTCATGGGGGCTACTTTCAGGTCATTGATGCTAATTATAAAAACATCTTCATTTCTTGTTCGGACTAGAGCTTTGATTACGCATAGCTTTCTTATACACGTCAAGAAAAAAAGAAATGGAATAATGAAAAATAAAAAAAAAAAAAAAAACAAAAAAGTTTGCGACTTCACTTCAGTGCATATTATTGATTTTTTTCTTATATTAAAGAGTTTTTCATTGGACACCTCCTCGTAACGCTAGTATGCCCCATACCTAGAGGCACATGGTCGAATACCAACAAATGTCATTATTTGTTCTTTTGGATATGAGCGATTTTATAAAAAGACATTGTTGATCGAAATCAAACAAAAAATCAACTGGACTACTACCAATTTTCAGTTTTGGAGAAATAAGTGAAACCTTCAATTTTTCTCAATTGGTTGCCTGGAATTGGCACTACGTCGTTTTTCCATTTATAGTAAATAATTGAAACAAAAAAAAAAATCCGAATAAAATGTTTGTACTTATATTGAGTACAAATTTTCCTATTACTTATCGCCTTTGGTTAATAATCTACCACTTTCTTCTTCCATTTAAATTCCTTAATTTTGATTTTTTTTTCAATGTTTTTTATTTTTCTTTTTTCAAAAGATCAGAATGCTTCCATTACCTATGCATCAGATGTGTTGAAAAACCACCTTAATATTTATTCCTATGGGCGATTAGTACAATATTTCCACCGCGAGCTTCACCAGGTGAATCATTGTCATTGTCTTCTTCCTCTTCCTCCTTCTCCTTGGAGTTATCGTCCTCCTCAGTGTCTTCCATTAAAACATCGAAATAGTCATCGTTGACCAGACTATAGCCCATATCGGCTTCCTGGACTGCGGCAGTAAATTCATCGATGTAGTTGTCACCCACGGAGACGGTCTTGCCAATTTTCAAATATGGGCCCGCACTGCCCGTCATTGCCGGCCACTCAGGCATATTGGGGGCAGTGGGTTTGCCAGTAGCAGCAAATGATGCCCACAGTTTGACCATGCGCGCAGCCACTTTCATATCACGGTTGGTGTTGACCATCGAGTAGCGGGGCCAGGGGAACAAGTAGAGATTTTCATCGGTAAGGGATACACCCAATTCGAAGGGCATGTCTCCTTGGTCCTCAAAGGTGCCATAACGATTAAATTCACCCTCATAGTCAAAGGAATACAGGTAAGTGTTATTGGGCATTTTGCCGGCATTTCCCTGCATGGCCAGCAGCACAGGATTTTTGTAGGCAATTGTGCCGCACAACTACAAAAAAACAAAATAAATGATCAACCTTTTGGGGCAGCGCGAAGAGGAAAGTATTGCACTAACATCTATTAAACCGGGAGTCAAACAACGGAAGCTGCCATTCTTCATTTGTTCTTCGGTGAAGATTTCCTCTTTGGCGAATTTCATCCAGGCTCCACTACGATCAGGACCATTCGTCTCCACAATGATTTGCTTAACATAGTCGGTGGCATTCATTTGGTCATCGGGGATGGTCTCATTGAAGCTGTCAATATAGATGTCTACAATGGCCCAGGCCCATTAGTCTTGCCCAGAGAAATGATGAATGAGCATGATGACAACATACCTTTCAATGGTAGGGTACCGGCATTTTTGGGCGTACCACCCATGGTGGGATAAGCCTTGAAATTGCCCGAGGTCAAAAGTTTGGCAGGGAATTGAGGCAAGATATCCGAAGGTCCTCCCACCACAAATTGTGCTGCTCCCGTGGAACCCACACCCTGGCCGATTTTCGAAGCTCCATGCTTGCTGAAGGCATCCAACAATTCGGTGGTATTCAATTTGCGCAAACATTTGTTGAGGGACTCCACCTTATTGACATTCTTGCAACCGGCATATTTGCCAATATCCTTTGCCGCTGGCAGCGGATTATCAGTTATGAAAGCAGGCGACAAAGCCGAACCTGACTGATAGATTACACGATGGAAGAGACCATCGGACACCTGGAGTAAAACACAGACACATAAATTAGAATCGTTTTGGAAGGTCTCAAGAGCCCATACTTACCGCAGGACTCATGGTCAATATGTTGACCATAGCAGCACCACCTGATTGGCCAAACAGTGTCACCTTGTTTGGATCTCCTCCAAAGGAGGCAATATTATTTTGCACCCATTTCAGGGCTAAGATGACATCTGTGACACCAGCATTGCCAGGTATATCGTCGGTCATGGTCGACAGGAAACCGAAAGGACCCAAGCGATAACGCACCAAAACCAAAACGATATCCTCTTCCAAGAGATAGCCAGGTGGGCTGTCCAGAACACTGCCATCGTACAAGTTATCACCATGGATGTACACCATAACCGGCGAACTGGAAGAGAACTAATACAACAGCTGGGTAGCTTTATTCATTTCTTGTTGCTGGCACCTTTCAATGTTGCTTACCGATTTGGTGCTGATTGTTACACTCAGACAATCCTCGGCCTCAATATTCCTGGCCTTCAAGGCATCATAGTCCTTATCGTCCTGTATGGAAGGACACCCTCCGAAGGGTCTTTCGGTCTTCATGGTGCCCGTCCAAGGAGCCACAGGCGATGCTGGCTTAAATCTCATGGCACCACTGGCCCCCTGGGCATATGGAATATCAAAGAACTGTATGATGGTTTGCCCCGTCCACTCGGACTTGACTACGCGGCCTCTCACAGCCCCCAAACCAGGAATGATGTGGTTTACCAAGGTTTTCTTGGCAGTCGGTTTTTCTTTGTTCATTTTATTGCCATTTTTATTCCTATTGTTATTCCTATTATTATTCCTGTTGCCATTTGGCTTGCCCATGGGCTTCCTTTTATTATTTTGTTGCTGCTGGTGCTGCTGCTTTCCACCGCCACCACCACCATTCTTCCTACGGTTTTGCTGTTGAGCCTCGATCAGGGCGGCCCCGATCACCAGGATCAAAAGAACCAAATACAATGGCCGCATAACTTACTCCTTGCCTGTTATCTCTCCTTTGTTTGTAGCTATGGAGCGCGCGTAGTATTATGGGTATCAGCCACGACTGCTTTATCTTGAGAATAAACGCCAGCAAGAAACCTCGGAAAATCATCAAAAAATCAAAAACCTATCCAGATGTATTTAAATTATTATCTTGGCTGGATTCTTGTCGCCCCAAGGTGGTTGGGCAACTTCTTTAGAAATTAGGCCACAACACAACAGAGCAATGATTTACACATCGCGATGCCATAGGGCATTCCTCCAATACACTTTGACTCGCCACAAGAAAAAGAACCAAAGAGAACAAGCAGAACAAGAAGAATAGAAAAGCAAGAAAGCAGCAATCCACAGTTCTTTAGCCCTGGAATGGCCAAATGAATGGCGAAATCAAAATCTCTTTTGGAAATTAGCAATTTTAATTATTAATGGGTTTTACACCTCTCTCTCTGTGGCGCTGTTTATTTGTTTCCACGAACGAAGGTGATGACGATGATGACTACAGCGTCTACCACTTGTTGGTCCAATTACTAAAAGGGGTTAAATGTCATGCTGAAACCGGTCGCTGAAGGGGCCACTCACCCTACTGGATGGATAATACAATAGAATCACTTCGATTTCTAAACTGCACACAACACGCACACAGTCATAACTCCAAAAGGTAAATGTAAACCCATAAAAAAAATAAGTAAAAGCGTGCTTAGTTGGGCCGGGCCGAATCTTGGAAACCCACCACCATGGGTAGTTGAAGGGTATACTTTGTATCTAACTCCTATCAAACCAGCAACAATTAAAGCTTCTAGGAATGGGAGCTATGTGCGGTTATAGACAGATTTGAACAGTACTTGGCACCGCATTCAAAATTTCAGCCAAATCGGACAAAAATTGTGGCTTGTAAGGAGTCAAGAAATTAAATCGGCAGATCGGTTTATATAGGCGCTAAACCAGGTTATAGACCGATTTGGACTTTACTCAGCACAGTTGTTGAAAGTCATAACAGAACTCCACATGCAAAATTTCAGCCAAATAGGACACAAATTGCGGCTTGCTGGGGCTCAAGAAGTCAAATCGAGAAATCGGAAGCTGAACAAAATTTGTCGATTCACTGAAAATGATTTGCAAGCGTTGCTCGTTAGTAAGTCTATTCATGATGAAATGTCAAAGCATACTGAGCATCTTTCTCTTTGACACCATGTCTGAAATCCCACGTGATCTGTCAAATACTAATGCATGAAAATCCTAACCTCAAAAAAATCACCCTTTATATCCGAATCTGAACCGATATGGCTCACTTGCGTGGGATTTCAAGGGGCTAGCTTTACGCGTTCGACCGCTATCGTGACATGACTAGTTCGACTCAGAATGTGGAGACGATCAAGAATATATATAAAGGGTGATTTTTTAGCTTTTATCTTTTTAGCATCACTGGCTTAAACAGCTCACGCACATTTCGGGTTTTGTTTCGCTGTCAAACATCTTCAGTTTAGTCCATAATTTAACCATGAATCGTCTTACAAACGAACAGCGCTTGCAAATTATTGAATTTTATTATCAAAATGCGTGCCCTGTTAGGAAAGTTCATCGCGCGCTTCTTCCATTTTATGGTCTGTTTAATCGACCCACTTAAGCGGCTATTCGGGCTATTGGGACTAAATTTCGCACCAAATATACATTGTTGGACATTAAACCACCACCACCACGCTTACGTAGAATTCGAACTGAAGAAAATATCGCAGCTGTATCGGCCAGTGTTAATGATGACCATCAATTATCCATCGTCGTCGCCGTTCCCAGCAGTTGGGTCTCTGTTACTCAACAACGTGGAGCGTACCGCAACGCAGAATTTTTTTTTTCATGAATTAGCTATTGGAAAGTTGACCGAAGATCCACCTTTTTTATCGCAAAATTGTGTTCAGTAACGAAGCTCATTTTTGACTCAATGGGTACGCTAATAAGCAGAATTGTCGATTTTGGAGTGAAGATCAGCCAGAAGAATTGCAAGAGCTACCAATGCATAAAGAAAAAGTCACAGTGTGAAGTGGTTTATGTGCTGGTGGCATCATTGGACCGTACTTCTTCAAAGATGATGCGGATCGTAATGTAACTGTTAAAAGTAAGCGCTACCGTGAGATGAGATGGACATGTGGTTTCAACATGACGGTGCCACATGCCACACAGCATGCGGAACAATGGACATATTGAGAGGCGAGTTCAATGAATATTTTATCACGTGTGGGACCGGTCAATTCCGGCCGCCTAGATCGTGCGATGTAATGCCTTTAGACTATTTTTTGAGGGCCTATGTTAAAGCTCATGTCTATACAGCGGGGATGGAAAAGTCAGTACTTTAATACTTTTTTCAGTACTTTTTTCATCCGAAGAATACCATACTACCCCAGCGACCGATTTAGTACTTTTTGTTGCACTAGGAAGTTTTTTTAAGTATTCGGATGTTTTCGAGCTTTTAGTTTTTTTTTTACTGACAAGTCGTTCTTAATTTGGGAAACGCATCACGCTTAAATAGGAGTATTCGCTTGTAAGTCGATCGAATCATGTCCGCCCGACGGTTGAATTTGACGTATGCAGGTCGTTTGGAATTTTTTCATATTTGGTTAAAAATTCCTTATGCACGAGTCGCCTTCTTTGACTTATTGAGCCTCTAGAAGGCTTTGCGGGAAGGAACACTTGACACCCAATTTCCATATGAGATTCGCGTTCTACTCTTGAATTCCTTTCATTAAGGTCCTATATTGAACCCATTGGTCAACATGTCGGTTAGTAGGGTTTTGGGTTGGGGCGTATCCCTGGGTGCTTGACCCAAAATTTGAATATCTGATTTCCGTTTTTGGATTACTATCAATGTACAACAACAACAATTCGAATCAATCTGTTCACCCATAGCTGATGTATATTTCGCAAAAGATGGGGTTATATATAGGGGTTGTTGTACAGTGTAATCACTAATCGGTAAGGCAGTATTTTTCCAGAGAGAATTTTTTGATTTCTGCCCTCAAATATTTTTGAAACTATAATGCAAAACAAAACGTACTCTTTCGGTCCAAAAAGTACCTTTTTAGTACTATTGAAAATGTTGCATTTTCCATTCCTGCTATACAGACAAGCCCGCTTAAATTGACCCATTGGAAAACAATATTAAAGCTTTTATTCATGAGATACCGGCTAAAATGTTGCCAAAATTGGACTAAGCGGATGGGGACCCTCAAAAGGTCCAGTCACGGTCAACATTTGCACGAATAATCTTCAAAAAGTAAATTATATGGACCATACTATCGAATCAAATAAAGATTTCAAGCGTTTTTCTGAATTTTATGTGTTTTTTTTTTAACTTTCCTATAGCTCTTAAAAAATCACCCTTTTCTTTATGTAGTCTTAGATCAATATTTTTAGTGTTGTTACAAACGGAAAGACTAGACTACTATACCCTCATCATATGGTGGTGGGTATAAAAACATTACTAAACACAAGCACAGACAAAGTAGGCCTGGGGCCAACGTTATGTGTCTTACAAAGTGTTTTATTCTATTAGAACGATGACTTTCGTCATGCGAAATTGATTTTCTACAAATGCGTAGAAAAAAGAATGAATGGGCAAAAACCGGCATAGATATACCTTTGATAATCAGCTTTGAATTCTTACTCCTACAAGGTTATAGAAAATCTAAGACAGGGGTTTGTTTGCAGTCCATGACTTAACACCACCCCAAGAAACTTTTCGCTTCATAAAGTTTTTTCTTTGCATTCTTATTTTGTTGCAAAAGTTGAAACTTTTTATACCCTCCACCATAAGATGGGGGGTATACTAATTTCGTCATTCTGTTTGTAACTACTCGAAATATTCGTCTGAGACCCCATAAAGTATATATATTCTTGATCGTCGCGACATTTTATGTCGATTTAGCCAAGTCCGTCCGTCTGTCCGTCCGTCTGTCTGTCGAAAGCACGCTAACTTCCGAAGGAGTAAAGCTAGCCGCTTGAAATTTTGCACAAATACTTCTTTTTAGTGTAGGTCGGTTGGTATTGTAAATGGGCCATATCGGTCCATGTTTTGATATAGCTGCCATATAAACCGATCTTGGGTCTTGACTTCTTGAGCCTCTAGAGTGCGCAATTCTTATCCGATTGTAATGAAATTTTGCACGACGTGTTTTGTTATGATATTCAACAACTGTGCCAAGTATGGTTCAAATCGGTTCATAACCTGATATAGCTGCCATACAAACCGATCTTGCGTCTTGACTTCTTGAGCCTCTAGCGTGCGCAATTCTTACCCGATTGGAAAGAAATTTTGCACGACGTATTTTGTTACAATATTCAACAATTGTGCCAAGTATGGTTCAAATCGGTCCATAACCTGATATAGCTGTCATATAAACCGATCTGGGGTCTTGACTTCTTGAGCCTCTAGAGTGCGCAATTCTTATCCGATTGGAATGAAATTTTGCACGACGTGTTTTGTTACGATATCCAACAACTGTGCCAAGAATGGTTCAAATCGGTCCATAACCTTATATAGCTGTCATATAAACCGATCTTGGGTCTTGACTTCTTGAGCTTCTAGAGGGCGCAATTCTTATCCAATTTGAATGAATTTTGGCACGTAGTATTTTGTTATGATATCCAATAACTGTGCCAAATATGGTTCAAATCGGTTCATAACCTGATATAGCTGCCATATAAACCGATCTGGGATCTTGACTTCTTGCGCCTCTAGAGGTCGCAATTATTATCCGATTTGCCTGAAATTTTGTACGACGGATTCTCTCATGACCATTAACATACGTGTTTATTATAGTCTGAATCGGTCTATAGCCCGATACAGCTCCCATATAAATCGATCTCTCTATTTTACTTCTTGAGCCCACAAAGAGCGCAATTCTTATTCGAATTGGCTAACATTTTACACAGGTCTCCAACATATAATTTAATTGTGGTCTAAACCGGATTATATCTTAATATCGCTCTAATAGCGGAGCAAATTTTTCTTATATCATTTTTTGCCTAAGAGAGATGTCGGGAAAAGAACTCGAGAAATGCGCTCCATGGTGGAGGGTATATAAAATTCGGCCCGGCCGAACTTAGCACGCTTTCACTTGTTTCATTTCTAAAGCTCGTTATAATGTCAAAGAAATGGAAGAAGAGGCACTGCAACAAAGTTTGCTGGAACAGCAGAAGCTATCCTGAAAAAGTAACTGCAAACATTTCATTAAAATAACAAAAATATTAAGATCGTTGTTGTTGTTGCTGTTGTAGCCACATGTCTATATGTGGAGGTGGCGATCCTCGTCTAGTTGCTATAAATGAGCGGAAATGGCTATCATGCCATTGATTATTTAAAGGCGTCAACAACTCGCCCTGTCATATCGGGCATCATAGGCACTCAGTATTTATGCAAGAGCCGGTGCCGGCCGGCCTCTCTCTGAAACTCTCCGCTCGATATCGCTGATTGTCCGCGACTGCAGACAATTGCAGCTACTCCGTATGGAGCATTCCACTATCAGCAACCTGATAACAATAAACATCACACAGATCGGAGTTCATCATTCCAGCCTGTAGGTAAGCTCACACTTTAGGATTGCTCTATATCTGGAGATCGGTCTATATGCCAGCTATATCCAAATATGATTCGATCTGAGTTAGTTAGAGGGGTACCAGAACTCACTGTGCCAAATTTCATCGAAATCGGATACAAATTGACCAATTTATTGCCTCATGACGTTAAGTCTGGAGATCGGTCTATATATAACGCTAGCTGCACAGGGCCCGCTCCGCTGCGCCTTTTTTCACTCTCTTATTTTGTCTGAGATCTTTACTAATACGGTCAGGAAATAAGTTCTGTTTGGGAGTGCTGGTACGGCCTTTCAGATATTTCGCCCCAATGTGGATATCATATTGGTGCTCTACTCACAAATACCTTTCATTTGAGCCTTATATTGCTATGGTGAGTAAGTATGTCCGGAATGGGGGTGTTTTTGGGTGTGAGGTGGACCCCCATGTATCAGATTCGAGCTCTAGTCTGAAATACCTTTCATTAGAGCCTAATATTGTCATTATTGGTTTAAATTTCCATTTGGCGGGCTTTGGACCTGGGGCGGCCGCCCTAGACATCCCACCTTGAATAAGTATACCAAAGTTCTCTTTTTGATTTATCATAAACAAACTAAATTTCGCGTAAATCGACCCACCCATTAAAGTTTGAATGTTAGATCTACTCAATTCTCTTGGTTTTGGTCATGGGTTGGAGTAGTCAAACCCTTTGACCCGAAAGTGGATATCAGAAAAAGTACTCTTTTGGTCCAAAAGGTACCTTTTTAGTAATATTTAAAATGTTGCATTTTCAATCCCTGCTATGCAGACAAGCCCGCTTAAATTGACCCATTGGAAAACAATATTGAAGCTATTATTCATGAGATACCGGCTGAAATGTTGAAAGGGGTATGCCAAAGTCGGCAATCATGACCGGTTTGGGGGATGGGATGGCCACTCAGTGACTCGGCCTTGAAAATATATATCAGATTCGTGTCCTACTCTGAAATTCATCTTATTTAAGCCCCATATTTGTCCTCTTTGGGGCATGTTTTTGAGAAGGGGCGGCCCACCAAATACTTGGTCCCTCATTTGGATATCAGATTCGTATTTTACACTCAAATAGCTTTTATTTAAGCCCCATATTGCCTTGGTCAGTAAATAAGTCATGTTTGGGGGGGTGTTTTGGGGAAGGGGTGGACCCCCAGAAACTTGGTCCCACATGTGGATATCAAATTCGTATTCTACTCGTAACCATGGATATGTTCGATTTAGGGGCCCTTTTGGGGTTGGGGTGGTTCCCCAAACACTTAATGCGACATTTGGATATCAGATACGTTTTCTAATCTTAAATACCTTTCATTTGAGCCCAATATTGTCGTGATTGTTCTATACATTTATTTTGTAGGTTTTGGGAGTGCGGCGGCCCCCCAGGTACCCCATCGGAAATTTGTATACCAAAATTTTGTTTTTACTATAAGAGAGCACATAAAATTTCGCTTAAATCGCACCACCCATCTCCGAGATCTGGCGTTTCTCAAAAATAAGGTAAAGGGGAGTGTCCGCTCCCCCTTAAGATATCAAAAAATGTAGTACCCTATTTTCACCATATGTAAAAATTTCCAGAAAATTGGTTCAGCCGTTTTTGCCGTCTATAAGGAACACACAAACAAACACAAAGTGATTTTCTATATAAGACTATCTGAACCCGGCCCGTTTCGTTGCGCTTCCTTTTACACCATATAAATTATAACTTTCTTTTCAATTACTCTTGTTTGCATTCACTAAGAACTTTCAGACTATTGTGGAAGCTTGTCCCAGGGTAGGAGGGTTAAAACAATAATACCGAAAACAGTCAAAGGTTAGTTCGTTTATTTTATTTATTCGTAGGACAAGCAACTTGTCAAAACAGTAATAAGAAGCATATGATCAACTTTGAACACACTCTGCTGTACCTCTAGCGCTCTTTTTCTTTGTTCGGGTTTGCTTGGCTATTCAAATAATTTCTATATCCCAATAGATGACGCTGAATTTGTTGTTGGTGATGCTCGCTGTTGATTCCCATCACATTGTCATCATTTTGTCTCTTTTTAAGTTCAATCGAATTTCCACTTTTGTCGTCCTATCTAATGTCACCGTTGCGCATGGGTAAGCATCTTCGGCTTACACAAAAATATCAGAAAAAATTTTCAACACTGGATATTCGTTCAATAATAGTTTCGACAATAATCATTATCCATTTAAGACTTCAGTACAAAAACTTACGGCCTAGATCACTAAATTTGTTTTTTTTATACCCTCCATCATTTACTAATTTCGTCATTTCGTTTGTAAAGCATCAAAATATTCATCTGAGGCCCAACAAAATATATACGTATATTTTTGATCGTCTTGATATTCCAAGTCGATTTAGCCATGTCGGTCCGTCCATCTGTCGAAAGCACGCTAACTGTCGAAGGGCTAAAGCTAGGCGCATGAAATTTTGCGCAAATACTTCCTATGAGATTCAGTTGGGATTTTAAATGGGGCATATTGGTCTATGTTCTAATATAGCTGCCATATAAACCAATATGGGATCTTGACCTTGGATATTCGCACTCTACTAAATAAATTTTTATCTATGGCAAAGATAGCCACTTAAACTACCTGAAACACCTATCTAAGGGTGGGTAATTTAAAAAATAACACAGCAAACAACCGCAACGAAATTCCTATACTTTATTTTTCTTGGTTTTACGGATCGATAGGTTGCCATAACAAAGATAAATGCTGCATGATCAGTTGTTACCACTCTTCCCTCTCTCTGTTCGTGGTGGCGTCTCCATTCAGTTGATCCATTTGCAAACAGCTAATAGATGGCGCTTATTTAAATGTTAGTGCTACCTTCGATAAGGGAAAGGTTTAGATTTTAATACCCAAAATGTCGCCCCTGATGCTGCGCAATCACATATAACGACTGAGAATTTGACATTTCTCCCATCTGTTTCAGCTTTTTTGAACTTATGTTATGAGTCTATAGATTTCCTTTGTCTGTGCTGCTACTCGCTTGGAGCGGCTTAGCGCCTATAATGTTGATTATGATGTGGTAGTTGTATATAAGTGACTATATGGCTCCCTGTTGAATAGTCATAATTTAGTCTTTTTTACATTAAATCAAATTGCCATATTAAACGATTCTCAGTGGTAAAAAAAACTAATTTGCCGGTCTTTATATTAAGTGAGGTGGCGACAGTTCTTAGTAATTAAACCATGTACAATTTTTGAACATGAAAGTGTTGCCCAGCAGCACGTTGTTTGGACTTGTCTAGGAAAAGAAGGCTCCTTGTCGATAAGCTAGTTGGCGGCCACCTTGACGTTAAGGTTTGCAACTGCCCTATCACACTGAACGTCATAACTTTGGAAGTATGGCGGCATTGTCCTGTTAGGTCGTTATAATAGAGGTGAGGTGGTCCGCCAGATATATGAGCAGAATAAAGATATCAAATTCGCAGTCCAAACTTATACATTGAATTTAACCCTATATTGTCATAATTGGTGTATACAGCCGTTTGGCGCCCCCCACGCCTCCCTCCACCTGCCACTTGAGCACAAATTTGAATGACGCACTCCACTCAAAAATATCTATCACTTTATCCCCCATGGTTTTAATTGGTCAAATAAACAGTTGGAGGCGACTTTAGGAGGTAAAGCACCACCTAGATTCTTGGACACAAAGTTCAATGTCATATTCGTAATCTGCTACCAAATGTCTTTAATTTGAGTCTCATCTAGCTAGGATCGAATTGTATTCCCATTTGAGGGTGAGGCGACCCCCAATTACTTGGACCTCATTTTTATGTCATATTCGTAGTCTAGTCCCGAATACCTTTCATTTGAGTACCATATTGATATTTACGTCCAATATAATTGTTTTGGGACGAGTTTTTGAAGTTGGACGACCCCTCACATACTTCATCCCAATTTTTAATACCATATTCGTATTCTACTCCCCAATACCTTTCATTTAAAACCCATATTCTCCCTATAGGTCCACTTTTGATTTTAGGAGGTGTTTTGGGGGTAACGGGGTAGGGTCCGCCCCCTTCCAATATCAACAAACTAAAAAGCCTTTTCCTCCTTCCCGCCCATTTTCGTAATCTACTCCCGAATACCTTTCATTCGAGACGCATATTGTCATTATCGTCCAACAAACCAATTTTATGGGGTTTTGGGGTTGGGCCGGTCCCCCCAGTTACCTGGATCCAGATTTTAATATGAAATTCGTAGTCTACTCTTGAATATCTTTCATATAAATCCCATATTTTCCCGATCGGTTCACTTTTATTTTGGGATAGTACTTTTGGGGTAAGGGGGAGGGTCCGCCCCCTACCAATATCAATAAATTATAAAGCCTATTGCTCCTTCCGGACCACTCCCCACAATCTGTGAAAATTTTAAAGAAATCGGTTCAGCCGTTTATGAAGCTATACGGAACAAACAAATTTACAAACCCACAAACATACAAACAAACACAAATTCATTTTCATTTTTATATATAGTCGGCGTTGACAAATTTTTTCACAGCTTGTGACTCTGTAATTGCATTCTTTCTTCTGTCAGTTATCAGCTGTTACTTTTAACTTGCTAGAAAAAAGTGCAAAAAAAAGTATATTTGATTAAAGTTCATTCTAAGTTTTATTAAAAATGCATTTACTTTCTTTTAAAAAATCCGCAATTACTTTTTGGACAACCCAATATATAGATATATCCGATTTTATGAGAACAGAAGGTCCGTTTTATATACAAAGAATACGAAATCATCAAAAATAGTTTGGAAATTTTTTTATGCCCAAGATATCTGTAAAATTATAAATACCACGATAAATGCCCAAAAAAGGTATTTATTGGGTATTTATCCAATAATTACCCAAGCGTTGGGTATTTACCCGGTAGAAATCCATCCCTACTGATGTTGTATAACACACCACCATCGGTTATTTTCCATACGGACAGACTATAAAAAATTAGAAAAATCTAGAATCTTTTGAAATCGATAGCATGCAGACCAAATTGAAGCAGCCCAACTCCCCCTATCATATATGTCGATTAACGCAAGAACTTTCAAATATAGCACACATAAATATGTATATTGGTATGTAGGTACATTTGTAAGTTAGTTTGTTTCCATGAAACCTTTGTCCATCCTGTAGCGTGAAAGCTTAAAAATAAATAAATATTAAGAGCCACTGAAAAATAGCTGCTTGCAATCAATCAAAAACGTCACACAATGAAAAATAACTCTTATCCCCCCGCCATTCAAATGTACCTTTGTAAGCCTAAAGCTGAATACCATCACACCTTTTGAAATCGGTTGTCTTATGGTGCATTTGTGTGTTTGGCTTAAGTCGAAGGCATTACGATAACACAATTTGCTAAAGAGGCCTTTCTATACATATTTGCAATAGGTTAAAATGTTCAAAACCAAAGAGGTAAGTTTGTGAGTATAAGGGTAGAACGTGAAATGTGTTTAAGTCAATGATGGGTACAGCAATGTAAAACAACAACAATGCGTCGACCGAACGAAGCCACACGAAGTTGCTTACACTGTACGTGTGCGTACGTGTCCTTTGCCCGCGGGCATAAGAATTCATATGCGGTTGTATGTTGTTGCCCATCTATGGTGCAAATATGTTTATTGAGATGCGTAAATAGGTAAGTAAAGAAGCGAACTATTCCAAAAAAAAATTTAAAAATGTAACTTAATTGTACTAACGGATAATTTTTTTAAAAGCTCAAGGAAAGTTGTTCAAAACTAACACATAAAATTGAGAAAAATGCATGAAATACATGAAATTATTACATGCAAATGTTGACCTTGACTGCGCCTCAAATGGTCCATCCGCTTCGTCCAATTTTGGCATTCTCTTTCACGAATAAATGCTTCAATGTTATCTTCCAATGCGTCAATTGAAGCGGGCTTGTCTGTATAGACACAAGCTTTATTCATTTACAGGTAGTGGCAGTTGCCCAACAACAAAATATTTGATGCACTATCTAAATAGTGTGTATGTAATGCAAGTTCGCGCCATTCTTCGTTATTTGTGTGTGCGTTATGGTTCTTAACTATAATACACACACACAACCAAAACTCGTTGACAGAAAGAGCACTTCGTGAGAAAAAATTGTACTCAGCTGTTTACGGTTCACTACCTGGTAATTATGTGATGATCCAAACCTATGGCGCAACAATTAATGGTGGTCTCATTTGTACAACAACCACAAATCATATGGCGGAATCAACCATCTTGTCATCAAGCGTGTGAGACCACCTTTTTAAATCCGCCTTGATCCAAACCAAGCATTTGACGTTCTAGTGGGATTTGGATACAACTCTGAAGTTGGACAATTCCATCAGCTGGGCAAGTGAGCCAACTTTGTTAATTCAACTATGAACTAGAAAGTCAATTGACTTATAAAAATCTTTTCAAACAAGGTAAAAAGATTTTAATACAGAAATTCACTGTTTTTTGTATCGCGTGGTTCGTACATAAGGCGTGACAATTTTTTCTCGCGAAGTGCACTTTCTGTTAACGAGTTTTGGTTGTGTGTGTATTATAGTTAAGAACAATTACACACACAAACAACGAAAAATGGCGCGAACTATTGGGTTGCCCAAAAAGTAATTGCGAATTTTTCATATAGTCGGCGTTGACAAATTTTTTCACAGCTTGTGACTCTGTAATTGCATTCTTTCTTCTTCGTCAGTTATCAGCTGTTACTTTTAGCTTGCTTTAGAAAAAAAGTGTAAAAAAAGTATATTTGATTAAAGTTCATTCTAAGTTTTATTAAAAATGCATTTACTTTCTTTTAAAAAATACGCAATTACTTTTTGGGCAACCCAATATATAAAATCATGGCTATTAAAAATGGATAATATAAAATCATGGATAAAAAGAAGTTAGGACCAGAATGAGGAGCTTTGGTTGGAGAGGGCGAAATCTGATGACATCTAAAGATTAAGATAATGTTTGAAGTATGATGAACCCCATGTTAAAGTAAGTGTCCGATATTAGATAGAATGTGTCCGCAATGTTTGTCTGTGTTGAGAAAGTTTTATATTGGAGCACGTTCAATTTTGTACTTGGTATCGATTGAGAGCAAAGGGTCAAGAATCAGCCCCATCCCCCATTCTTGTATGTAACCTCACATTCGAACCGAAAGATTAGCGAAAGATACCATTACAAGCGTGTTACAATATTTCTGTGTTGCGATAACAACTTTCCGTCTCCATCCAACAATGGTTGGCTAAAATGGGATGCTTCCAGAGTGGCCTGGTGTACGTTGGCGTTTCCCTTGCCAAAAGGAGTTGAGGTGGCTGAATCTACCGAATCGTTCTTGGGCAGAACTACTTTAGAGAGTAGAATAAAGGCTTGTTTCTACTACGTCGCACAGTGGGCCAAATGGCAAAAAAATTGGAAATAAGTCTACAACTTTTTATCTGTTGATTTTAGCCATACAAAATGTTCTAGACATTTGTAGAGGAGGACATAGGCTTTCAGAAAAGTGCTGTTGTTGGTCCATATCTTTAATACAGGGTGAGCTACAGGGTGTCAAAGTTGACCACTTTTGACTTCTCCAAGCTTCTGGGGGCCATAACTTTTGATCTACTCAACCGATTTACATGATTTAGGACTCTAGAGAAAGAGCTTGACAAGATCTAAAAAACGTATGCATAAAGTACCATGCCATCGTGTACTGTTAAGGAGTTATGAATTGTTTAATTTTAAAATATGAAAATTTGGCCTTGGTTTTTTTCAGTGTTTTTTAAATAACTCCGTCAATTTTAAAGCTATAAACTTCATACTTCACACAAATTATGCCAGCATATGTGTGCATAAAATACAAAAGGAATCACGTGAATATCTTTGGCGGTTTAAAAATGGCATCGTTTTCAATATGAAAAATATTTTTTTTGTCAAAAAATTGCAAAATTTTTCAAAAAAGATACTCCCATTTCCTTTAAGTTTTCGCAAACTTTGGCCGTCAAAGCATTATCATTTCTTTCCATTTTCACAAAGTCGAGGTATTAAGAAAAGTTTTAAGTGCTAATTTGGCTAATTTCGATATCAAACAACACCGTTATCTTAAGACCAAAATGGCCAATTTTTTTACTAAACTTCAAAAGTTTCTCACTGGAAAAAAAGTTCCACGGGGATTTTTTCGCTTTTTTTGAACTTAAATGAAAGCTTAAAATGTTCCCAACATTTTAAGGTATGTCTCGCCATATCCTAGCCATAAATGAGATCGTAGCGATCAAAATACTGAAAAAAGTCAATTTTCAAGTAGTGCTATATTCATTGCTAAAAAACAAGTATTACGTCACATTTTATTGCAAAGATGTTAAATAAACTTTTATTTGGTAACACTTCTTCTACAAAACACAAAAAGAATCATGGAAATATCTCTATTCTATTCCATTTTATGGAACCGGCAATAAAAAAGTCAATTTTTCAAAAAAGTCGAATTTCCCAAATTTTGTTTTTGTTGTCCTAATTGCACATGACACACTATAGCCATATTTACGCAACATACCTTATCGTAAAGGAAATTTTCATACCTTTCCAACAATGTATAAAACATTTCTCAACTCGGATTCTATCTACTCTAAAATTCATTTACACTTCATTAAACTCTATATAAAAATGTCTATTTGTGAAATGGAACCTTATATGGGGCCTACACTAAAACATTGATAGATTTGCCCAGGGTTTACAATACAAATGTGTTAGAATAAAAAAAGGTCTCCTGCCAAAGTTTAAAAAAATTGGAATAAAAATATGTGTTTTAGAGCGAAAACACTTCGCATCGGCGTGCGTTTGTATAGTACCTACATCTATTTTTAATGTAAGCTGATGATTTTTGAATAAAAAGTAACCTAGAAATATACCTGCATATATATATATATTTGTGTTAAGATTTGATGCAGACAAATGTTACCTGTTTCGCTATGTCGAATTCCCAGGAAATCCACCGTATCAATGAATGTGAAAAAACCTACCCATAAAAAATTCATTGTCATTTTTTTTAACCAAATTCGAGTCCAGGTAAATAATTATAGAAGAGTAAGTAAAAAGAGGCACTTTGGACCCCTTTTTACGATTGCGTCTGATACCTGAAATGGGTCATTAATTGTGAATATATTGCATAAATATTTGAACAAA
Source organism: Stomoxys calcitrans (assembly GCF_963082655.1). Lineage (NCBI taxonomy): Eukaryota > Metazoa > Arthropoda > Insecta > Diptera > Muscidae > Stomoxys > Stomoxys calcitrans. Next base: position 4,279,219 of record NC_081552.1, read on the forward strand.
ATCCAAATTTTCTTCATTATATTTTGTAGAGGCGTAAAGGACATTTATAAGTTATGGAAGTCATACTGAAGTATTCCACTCTTTCGAAAATTGTATGGGACATCAAAAATGATTCCAAATCATACACGGAGTCATTTAAGGAACTTGTTTACACTTTGGACCACATATATGGAATAAGGCTAAATAAAGACGCTTTAGACAAACTTGAAAAATTCTACAAATCATTTGAGAGAAGGTTGCCAGAATGTTCATTCGCAAAAATCAAGTTTTTCAAAATGTATGAGAAGTGGCTGAAATCGGATCTACTTATTGAAATTAAACCGCTGATTCCCGGCCGGCCTAGCAAAGCATACGACGAAGTTACGGAGAAAACCAAAAAGAAAAAACAAGAGGAACTATTGGCGGCACATCCGCCAAATTTAATAAAAGATACGTTCAAAACAGCATTGTTAAAAACACAACCAAAAAATGTTGGACGAATTGTCGATGTTTTACCATTAGCATCTCCGAAAAGGGAAAAGAGAATGGTAGAAAGTATTCCAACTCCAAAATCGACTACAGAATTCACGGAGGAAGATGCACTGGCCCTGATTTTGAACCTAGGCCTCTCAAGAAACAAATACTCAACAATGAGGAAGGCTCTTCGTGAAAAAGGATGGGGTTGTTTACCCTCAAAACATAAATTGTACAACACCAGGACGAAAATGGTGCCATCAAATACATACGTGGACGAATTAAAAGCAGGAGTGAAACTTGCTGATCTTGTTGAAAATACAGCTGTTAGAATTATTTCTAATTTTACTGAAGAACAGTTGAACACATGTAATAATTCCGAAGTGGTTTTGATCAGCAAATGGGGTTGTGATGGATCATCTGGATTTTCCGAATATAAGCAACAAACAGAAATAGATACCAACTTCGCATCAATTTTCATGGCATCATTAGTACCATTGAGAATGAGATTGTACAAGGACCAATCTTCATCATCGAAAGAAAATGCATTTCAAGATATATGGATAAATAGAACACCTGGGTCAAAATATTTATGTCGCCCAATTCGGTTTGAGTATACAAAGGAAGACCGGAACACAACACGATCTTTGGTGAACGAAATAAAGGAAGAAATTGCTGCATTACCCATGATTGTTATAAACCAATTGGGAAGAAATATAAAAGTTTCGTTTCAACTACAACTCACTATGATCGATGGAAAGGTGGCAAACGCATTAACTGGCGTTATGTCCAATTGGAGATGCAATATTTGTGGCAAGAAGAATGGGCAATTCGAGGACAAGTCTGATGAAAATTTAGTAAACGAAAATGCGCTCAATTTCGGTATTTCGCCCCTGCACTGTAGAATTCGAATCATGGAGTATTGTTTGCATTTATCGTATGACCTTAAATATCGGACTAGCCCTGGAAACCGCGATGTCTCTGCTAGAAACAACCAAGATCTTCACAAAATGAGGCAGGAAGAGAAGAATCGAATCCAGTTGGAGTTTAAACAAAAGGGACTTATAATAGATAAACCTCTTTACGGATACGGAAGCACAAATGATGGCAACTCGGCAAGGCGGTTTTTTGAGGACCCCGTATCGACATCTAAAATAACCGGTCTTGATGAACACTTGCTAAGACGATTCAAAGTGATTTTGGCTGTAATCAATAGCAAAAAGATGATAAATTCAACCAAATTTGAAGCTTATAGTAATGACACAAAAAACATTTTATCTGATTTATATTCGTGGAAAGCTTTAACACCGACAGTACATAAAGTCTTACATCATGGCAAGGAAATTGTGGAATACAACATACTTCCGTTAGGAGAACTTACAGAAGAAGCTCAGGAATCCCGTAATAGAGATGTTAAACAGTTCCGGCTTTTCAATACCCGAAAGAGCACCAAATTTAACCAAAATTATGATTTACTTCAATATTTATTGTTATCGTCTGATCCGGTACTATACAGCATCAGAACTAAATGGCTACCAAAAATATGTGACGATATAGATAAGGACGATCCCGATGCCATTCAAATTAAAGAGCTTTTAAATTTTGATACCTTAGATTATTTGGTAGAGAATAAAATCAAATAATACAAAACTAAAATGCTTTTTTATTTTGGGAGTAGCTAATATACATATAAACGCACGCCGATGCGAAGTGTTTTCGCTCTAAAACACATATTTTTATTCCAATTTTTTTAAACTTTGGCAGGAGACCTTTTTTTATTCTAACACATTTGTATTGTAAACCCTGGGCAAATCTATCAATGTTTTAGTGTAGGCCCCATATAAGGTTCCATTTCACAAATAGACATTTTTATATAGAGTTTAATGAAGTGTAAATGAATTTTAGAGTAGATAGAATCCGAGTTGAGAAATGTTTTATACATCGTTGGAAAGGTATGAAAATTTCCTTTACGATAAGGTATGTTGCGTAAATATGGCTATAGTGTGTCATGTGCAATTAGGACAACAAAAACAAAATTTGGGAAATTCGACTTTTTTGAAAAATTGACTTTTTTATTGCCGGTTCCATAAAATGGAATAGAATAGAGATATTTCCATGATTCTTTTTGTGTTTTGTAGAAGAAGTGTTACCAAATAAAAGTTTATTTAACATCTTTGCAATAAAATGTGACGTAATACTTGTTTTTTAGCAATGAATATAGCACTACTTGAAAATTGACTTTTTTCAGTATTTTGATCGCTACGATCTCATTTATGGCTAGGATATGGCGAGACATACCTTAAAATGTTGGGAACATTTTAAGCTTTCATTTAAGTTCAAAAAAAGCGAAAAAATCCCCGTGGAACTTTTTTTCCAGTGAGAAACTTTTGAAGTTTAGTAAAAAAATTGGCCATTTTGGTCTTAAGATAACGGTGTTGTTTGATATCGAAATTAGCCAAATTAGCACTTAAAACTTTTCTTAATACCTCGACTTTGTGAAAATGGAAAGAAATGATAATGCTTTGACGGCCAAAGTTTGCGAAAACTTAAAGGAAATGGGAGTATCTTTTTTGAAAAATTTTGCAATTTTTTGACAAAAAAAATATTTTTCATATTGAAAACGATGCCATTTTTAAACCGCCAAAGATATTCACGTGATTCCTTTTGTATTTTATGCACACATATGCTGGCATAATTTGTGTGAAGTATGAAGTTTATAGCTTTAAAATTGACGGAGTTATTTAAAAAACACTGAAAAAAACCAAGGCCAAATTTTCATATTTTAAAATTAAACAATTCATAACTCCTTAACAGTACACGATGGCATGGTACTTTATGCATAAGTTTTTTAGATCTTGTCAAGCTCTTTCTCTAGAGTCCTAAATCATGTAAATCGGTTGAGTAGATCAAAAGTTATGGCCCCCAGAAGCTTGGAGAAGTCAAAAGTGGTCAACTTTGACACCCTGTAGCTCACCCTGTATTAAAGATATGGACCAACAACAGCACTTTTCTGAAAGCCTATGTCCTCCTCTACAAATGTCTAGAACATTTTGTATGGCTAAAATCAACAGATAAAAAGTTGTAGACTTATTTCCAATTTTTTTGCCATTTGGCCCACTGTGCGTCGTCATGAATGTAGTGGTGGTCTGCCTGATGCGCGGCTTCATCTAAAGACCCACATTTATGAAGATAGAACTTGAAGACGTAATCGACATTTCCGGGCACATTGGTTGGTACGGCTTTTGGACATAGTGCTGCCAAATGGCGACTTATGGATTTATTTATATCCCGGTGGCGTAAATGCTATGCTGCCAAATGCGGCAGCAAGTAATCTTGAGTAATTGATGGTCTGAATGATGGTTGGCTATGTCACGAATTTGCCCACGAACATTCCATTAAGGAGCAGGCAGAAGACTTCTTGCATATTAATGAAAGCTTCCCGATTCTACTTTAAGCTCAATGATAAAGGGGCCTCCTTTTGGTATCATTTAGCAACATCTCTATACATATGGATCTAGGAATATTATTGTAAAATATGAACCACACATGTATTTTAATACCTATGTATATCCCATGGCAGCCAGATGGACCCGAAGAAGTCCTTTACCGGCAAGGGATGACGCCTCAGAGTACAACACACTGCTATAGCAATATACCCACGTATAATCATATGCCAATTCCAGAATTCTCGTCTGTTTTTTCAATAAACCTGAAAAGCTTATCCAAACCTTCTGTGGTGGGTACAGGACATATTTAAGCCGGGAGAACCCAACAAAATGTGTTCTTCTTGTTGATGAATAGTTTCCGTACATAATAAAATGTTCATAAATAGTAAGAAGTGGTATCATTTTTTCGTAAAAATATTTCAATTAATTATTTTTTATACTAACTCCCTTCCATTTGTTTAGGGGAATTTTTCCCAAATTTTATCGTTTCATTCTCCCTCATATTTCGATTCAGAATACCTACTTTTTTCTCTGGGAGACATTTCCCTCTTCAAGGTTTGTTTAGAATAACGGAAATTGTTATTCAGAATAGGGGAAAAGGGAGTAGGGGAAAAGGGAGTAGGGGAAAAGGGAGTAGGGGAAAAGGGAGTAGGGGAAAAGGGAGTAGGGGAAAAGGGAGTAGGGGAAAAGGGAGTAGGGGAAAAGGGAGTAGGGGAAAAGGGAGTAGGGGAAAAGAGAATAGAGGAAAAGGGAGTAGGGGAAAAGGGAGTAGGGGAAAAGGGAGTAGGGGAAAAGGGAGTAGGGGAAAAGGGAGTAGGGGAAAAGGGAGTAGGGGAAAAGGGAATAGGGGAAAAGGGAGTAGGGGAAAAGGGAGTAGGGGAAAAGGGAGTAGGGGAAAAGGGAGTAGGGGAAAAGGGAGTAGGGGAAAAGGGAGTAGGGGAAAAGGGAGTGGGGGAAAAGGGAGTAGGGGAAAAAGGAGTAGGGGAAAAATTCCCAGGGAATTGTTATTCAGAATAAGGCTGTTTGTGGTTAGGTAGTCGCCCCCACTACTTTACTTTACTTTGATTGGCTATGACAGAACATTTGTTCCACTTGCCGAAAGTAGAATAGCGTTCCAAGCGTCTCGATCTAATGCGCTCATTCTAAAATCTCTGACACCAAGTTTCGGGCTTTTGGTCCTCCCGGTTTGCGTGTACCACCGTGTTTGCCTTCAGAAGACTTCTTTGCTGTAGCTTCTTCACACATTCTGACAACATGACCTAGCCAACGCAGCCGTTGTGTTTTGATGCGTGTAACTATGCTATCGTCGTCATACAGCTCGTGGTTCATATGTCACCTATATTCTCCATTAACGCAAACTGGTCCATATAATTTACGAAGAATCTTTCTCTCAAATACTCCAAGCACTGCCTCATCTGCTTTTACAAGTACCCACGCTTCAGCACGAGTAGTATCAGTGTCCTGTATTGTGTAATCTTCGTCTGTCGAGAGGTGGCCTTGTTTCTAAACTGCTTACTTGGTCCAAAGTAGCATCTGTTTGCCAGTATTATTCTTCGCTTTATCTCAAAACTGGTGTCATTCTTTTTTCGGTTACGGCGGTGCCGAGGTAGCTAAAGTTAATGACTATCTCAAAGTTGTGGTTCCCCACTTTCTCCATTTTCTTTATCTGCTCGATTGTACCAGGTGTCGGCATAGGCGTAGTAGCATGTGTTCTCTTCTGATTAGTGTGCCATATCTAATCACATCAGCATCTCGTATAATTTTCTTCAGCAGGATATTAAAGAGATCACACGATAGGCTGTCTCCTTGTGTGAAACCTGCTCAGTATTCTTACTGAGGAACGCGTGTCAGCAAGATCCCAAACTCAGACATGGCTTGAAATACCTTTCAACGTAAAGGAGTATCGAAGGCTTTGTAGTTAACAAAGAGATGGTAGGTGTTGATTTGTCCTTCTCGGGTCTTTTCCAGGATTTGGCGCAATGTGAACATCTGGTCCAGGGTGGATTTACCAGGTCTAAAGCCGAATGGATAAGGCCCAATTATCTCATTGATTATAGGTTACTATCTTTCACACAGTACGCTTGAGAGTATCTTGTATGCGATAGGGAGGGGACTTATTCCTCTGTAGTTGGCACATTCCGTCTTGTCTCCTTTCCTGTGTACGGGACATAGTATGCTGAGGTTCCAACATCGGGTATGCGTTCTTCTAGCCAGATTGCACAGATAAGCTGATGCATACGCCTTATCAGCGTGTCGCCTCCGGTCTTAAATAGTCTGCTACTGCTGCCTTGTTGTTCTTTAGTCGGGTAACTGCTATCTGCACCTCATTCTGACTAGGAGGTTAACATTCGATACCATTATCATCGATTGGTTCTGCGGTATCCTCTTCGCCGCCAATGTCGGACACTAGCAGTTGGGTAAAATGTTCTTTCCATATCCTCAGCATGTTATCTGTGTCAGTTTTCAGATTTCCTTCTTTGTATCTGCAGGAGGATGTGCCCGCACCACAGCCATCGGTTTGATGTTTAATTCTTTGGCCAAATTTCCGGACTTCATTCTGACTCCTGTACATATCAATTCGCTCACACTTACGCCTTTCCATTTCATTTTTCTTTCAGCGGAATAGACGTTTCTCCTCTCTCCTTTTTGTTGCTACTGATTGCAGGGTTGCTCCATATGTCGAATTCTTGGCTTCAGTAGCATCTTGACACTCTTGGTCGTACCATGGGTTTCTTGGAGGAAGCTTCCGGTACCCAAGTACGGATTTCGCGGCATTTTCCATGGAGTAGGCAATAGTTTGCCACTGCGCCATTATATCATCGGAACAAGGAGTGCTTTCATCAAGCAGTTAGGTCAGTCGAGTGGAATATGCCGCTGCCATTTGTTGTGTTTGCAGCTTTTCAATGTTCAGCTTCCGTGCGGTGTCAGATCGTACTTTCCTCGCCATGTTCAAACGGGTGCGAACGTTTCTTGCCACGATTTAGTGATCCGAATCTATATTCGCTCCACGGATCGATCGAACATCTGACACGCTGGATGAATGCCTTCCATCTATCACAACGTGATCAATTTGGTTCCTCGTGTTTTCATCGGGTGACAGCCATGTGGCTTTGTGAATATTTTTAGGTTGAAATCTGGTGCTACTAACTACCATGCTTTTTGCCGCGGCGAAATCTATTAGCCTCAACCCATTGCTGGACGTCATCTGGTGGAGGCTAAACTTTCCGACTGTTGGACCAAAAATGTCTTCCTTTCCTATCTTCGCATTCAAATCGTAACTTCGCCCACGGTATATTGTGATGGCTGTTCATCGGCTCGGAGACTACGAATTCGGCGAATGGCTCTCCTCCTTGCCCTGTCACGACATATGTGGGTTACTATCTGGCCAGACGATTATGGCCAAGCTTGTAAGCTTGGCCATTAATCGAAACACAACTACCAACCTTTGTATAGCTCCATCTCGGCAGTACCGTACCTGACTGCTATCCCCATACACTCAATGTAGGGGTTACTAGCGCCAGGCGCAGGCGAGATGGGTATATATTGCACGGAATTGTGTATCACGAAGGCCAATATCCCACCTCTATTTCGTGACAACTGTGCAAGCAGCAGGTGTTGGTCAGCCTTGTCTCCTGGATCGCTGCGACCAAATATCTAATCCGACTCATAAAATCCACTATCTAATCGATCTTGCCACAGAGTCCGTTGCAGTTTAGCTGCAAAAACGATACACTTCCCGGCACTGGCCTGGCAATATTTGGGCTGGGATACTACCGTTGCACCGGTTACACCTCACCGACACCGACCGATGATGGAGGCGGTTCTGGCAAACCGAACAGAACCAGGGTCCGGGGTTATTTTCAATCCCGGCACGGACCAGGAGCGTGCGGTGAAGGCACTTCGGGATGTGCATCTCCCATGACGAAAAAAGACAAACACGTACACCAGGGTCCAGGGTTATTTTCAATCCCGGCACGGACCAGAACACAAAAAAACATTTCCCATGTGCCCACAACAGGCTGAACAAATTAAAAAATTATTGTACTTACCAAAAAGACAAAGCTAGATGAAAATACACCTCGATCAACATAAATTGTTTTGTGGGTGTAGAAATGGATAATAGAAATTAAATTTCAATGTATCTATATTTTAAGAAATCAATAATTTTATATATAATCATAACAACACCAAATGAATAAAATAAATTTTAAATTACGCCAAATTTTTGATTTTCATTAATGAGACAGTGGGAAACAAAATGGGAATGGAACAATGCTACAAACTATCGAAAAAGAATGTCCGATATCGATACTTTTTCGAATCGCTGACGACATTGTTAGCGAATCGTTAGCGAGTTGGAAAGCGAACGATAATATGTACGGGAAAGCATTCGTAAACGATTCGCCAACAATACTTCGATATCGAATATTCTCCTGGCAGTAACAGAGCGACGAATGAATCCTTATCGAATCGTTTTAGAGCAAGATATCGAGCATTTTCTTCGAGAAAAACTAGAGAAATGTTCCTTTTCGCAATTCGTTAACGAATGGTTTTGTCAAGTGGGGGGTCGCTGCATATTCGTTGCCTATGAGAAAATGGCATTCATACCGTTGGAAGCATTTTGGTGCATTGAGATATATCTTCACATAATTTTACCGTATCCTGACATGAAATCAGGAATTTAATTTCTTTTCTATATATTCACCTATGTTGTTGTAGTTATAGGCTTTAAATAAAAACAAAAAAACATTACCCTTTTTGTTTGATTCAAAACTCGATCAAACTATTCCCCACACACAAACGCTGTACTTTGATTGTGTGATAATTGGTTCGATTTATTGGATTTTAAATGCATCTGAATTCGAATACATATATGTTATGTATGTGTAGGCCAAATGTAGGTAACCAATCTCTCCAAACTCTTGTTTATGTCTCGTCGTTGAGTCTATTTGTGATTAATGCAATGAGAAAAATAATCATTTAATCAATTTTCATATAGTCCGAGTTAATGTTTGCGAATTTTACAAACTATTACACATCGGACGAGAAAGGTCGATTAGGAGTTTTTTTTTTTTGTTCTGTTTATTTTTCATCTGTGTGTGTGTGTGTGTGTAGAGTTAAGAAAGTTATTTATTTGCGTTGTATTCATGATTGACATTAACAAAAAAAATATAGACTATTACATAATAGGTTGGTTGATTGGTTTGGGTGATTAGTGATAAGAAAGTTAGGACCAGTATTAGCGGCAGCATGAATCAATGCGAGAGGGGAGGAAGAAAGGATAGGATAGTAGATTGTTGTTATTGTTGTGGTCTGCGCTTTTTATTAAAAAGCCATTATTTATTTGAATATTTTTGCTCTAATCAAACTGTCTGTGTGTGTGTGTGTGAGTGTGTGCTTGTTGTTGTCTTATAATTTCTATACATCTATACTCGGCGACTCGATCACATTCTACTCCACGTCCATCGTTGAATCATCGGGCACACTGTTGGGGTGCGCCGTCTTATCACCTTCCGATTTTTTGTCGGCATTTTCGCCATTGTGTTGGTCGGCCCCGGCTGCATTGTCCTTAGGTGGCGCCGGTTTGGCTGCTGGTTTGGGCTTGGGGCGATTGATTACTGAATTCACGCAGGCATTGAGTGTTTGTACTTCGTGACGAATGTCCGCCACTTTGACGGGACTGTCAACTGTCCTGGGAGACGCGGCAAATTTGGCCATGTGCTGGTCCAGCCATTTCTGAGATTTGTCGGCATGTTCGGCAATGTTGATGAATTCAGTTTCAGTCAAGTGGTCGTATTTGGGGGAGCCCTTTTTGAATTCGTTGACCGCTACATGGGCATTGTTGATGGCATGTTTAAGTTCGGAAAACACACTGGGGCAGAGCTCGTAGTCATTGGCACGATCCTTAATGGGATTCGTCTTGTTGTGTAAGGCCTTGAGTCTGTTGACATAAGTATCACGATCGCAATCTTCGCCGTCTTCGTACAGCCAATTTTCGAGGTCATTGAGCTGAGCACAAATGGCATCGCGTTCAGCCTCAACAACATAGCGCTCCAAAGGACCACCCTATTATAAAGGATAAAAGCATTGGCAAAATTAAAATAACCCTGTCACATCTAAACCTTTAATCGCCTTTCCATGTGTACCTGTAGCTTATTGCGCATGTCATAAACAAATTCTTCCAAAGCATTCTTAGCATCAATACGCTCGGTTTCCTTGGCATCGTTGGCCACCATCTTAGCCTCCTGTTGAATCAAATTATTCAAATCGTTGAGAGAATGTCCATGCGATTCGCAGTCCATGGGTAAATCGATCATCTTTGTGTTCTTCTTCTTCTTTTCCGTACCCTGAAAACATAGAATTACATGATTGAGATCGCATAGGTGTCCATGAAAAAAGTAGAAAGAGGAAATTTGAAAAGTTAGGTGCTGGTGGTGGTGGTGGTGGTTAGGTAGTAAATAGCTCTGAACCAACAACAAAAGCCTATAGGAACCCTGAGTATTATTGGGTTGGTGGTTGGTGGTTGCTGGGGACATATGAATGTTTGGACCCTTCTTAAAGGAACTTGGTGAGTGCGCAATATATCAATCAAAGCAAGTGGAAGGAAGTAGGCGCTTATCGATTCAGAGAGCGAGCGAGAGAGAGAGAGAGAGAAAGTCATAACATGTACAGTGCATGTTGTGTGCTGTGACATTGTTATAATGACAATGAGAGAGAGAGAGAGAGAGAGAGTACTCAAGGGTAGGCTTGTGAGCTGTTTCCTTCTTTAGTCAGCGATAAAGAAGTAGCCATTCATTCATTCATTCAATTATTTATTTATTCATTATTTACAGTTACAAACAAAAGCCAATGTTGTCACTCTACTGTATGAACAAATTTCCAATTTCTTGTCTTTTTTGTTTGGAGGTAAGAATGTGTGTGTAAAAAAACTTAATGATTATACAAAGTAAAACAAATCGTTAACGTATGTGAAAAGAACGTACCGGAGTAAACCAGCCCTTGACCCGTTGAGCCCACCCTTGTCCGCCAGGTGATGAGGCAGTATTTGTACTATCATCGTCCTCATTATCATTACAAGCCTACGCGCGACAGTTTGTGTGGTTATGGACCATCATCATCAATCAATGATGACAAGATGTGGTGGGTGGTAAGAACGAAACCAAGAAGACAACAAAAACACAAAATTCAATTTTTCTCAGAATTTCACCATCTACTTGTTCTGTTAGACAATATTAGGCAATAAAATTCAATTCAATCAATTCAATTCATGAATGTGCAAACTGTGGGAGGAATAGATGCTCAACTTAATTTTTTAGATAAATATAAGCAAATGATCGTTGACAAAGGATAAAGAAAGAAAATACACACAGAAGAGTCTTAGATGATAACTGATTCGGGTTAGTAAAATAATAATAATAATAATAATAAGAATTCCATAAGGACACACTACTTTAGGGTTAGGGTAAAATGTGAACTATCTTCGGTGTGACAAAAGAACATGACTACAACGAAAACAAGAACTGGTGACAGGGCACAACAGTTAGCGAGACAAATTTAGAGATGTTTTAACGCTTGATCAATGTGGCCTTTTTCTTGTTATAGGCACCACTTACCTCTTGCTGCACTTCCATGGGCTCGCCATTGTTCTGTTGCTGCTCACCGACAGCTGGTTGTTCTGCACTGGCCGGCTCGGCGGGTTGTGGAGTAACAGGCTCCTCCACCTCCTTGCTGTCCACCAAATGTGCACTCGAGATCAAAACAATACCATGATGATTAATTCGAACCTTCACCTTAATCGTCGAAAGCTCTCCCTTGTCGGTGGGCTTAACATCCTTAATAGTCCAGCGACCAATAGTGGGATCCGGATAGGGAATTGGTTGTGCATATAGAACGGTGACTGTAAATGGTTCTTTGCGGTGTAGTGTCAGCATACGACTGAATGGAGCGGTATGGAAAACGGAGAAAACCTCAAGGCCACTACTGCCTGTCGCAGAACCTTCTCCATCACAGATAACCTTAACGGCATAGTTTTGTATGTCGGTAACACCAAATTCACGAACACGCACGGCCGGTGACATAATGGCACACTGCAAGGCAGCACCACGGGACACAGACTCGTCCTGATTTAGAGTAGTGCTAGCCGGTTTGCCAAATACATTTTCAATCAACTGTTTGATAGCCGGAATGCGTGTGCTGCCTCCCACAACCTCCACCGAATGGATCTCATCCAATGTCAACTTTGATTCGGCCAACAATCTCTTAAATGTCATTTCTACACGCTGGAACAAGGGAGCACACAGTTCTTCCATTGTCGAGCGCTGCATGCTTGATGAGACATCGATTTCATCCATAAAGCACTCAATGCCCAAGGGCAATTTCGTGCTGTTGGCCGACATTTGTTTCTTCAACTTTTCAATTTCAGTTAAAAGACGCAGCCATGAGCGAGCATTCGTTTTTGCATTAATCTTGTAACGATCCAAGAACTCCTTGGCAAAATACTCGGCCAAAGTGGTATCGAAATCGCGTCCTCCAATCTGATCCCAGCTGCTGGCCAGCATCTTGAGTTTGCCTTTTGTGAAAGCACATGCACTGACCTGCAGTGAAGCATGGCCGCAATCGACAAAGATGACATTACGGGGTTTGTCCTCGGGCAAGTCCTGCTTATAGAAGCCATACGACAAAGCCGTTGCCGTAGTCTCGTTCATCAGACGCAAAACATTAAGGCCGGCGATATGAGCAGCTTCTAGTAGAGCCTTACGTTCTGCATTTGTAAAGTACACAGGACAAGTGATAACACAGTCGTTTACCTACAAAATCGAAGATATGAGTACAATTATGCCATGTAGGCCCTCTACTTGGGGTGCCAACCAACATACCTGAGCCTCCAAAGCATTTGTGGAAGTCTCCTTCAACTTGGTAAATAACATTGCAGTCAACTGCTCTGGAGTAAAGCATTGCTCTTGGTCCAAGTAGTTGACCTGATAGCCGATGCTGCCATCGGGCAAGCCTTTGACTTTTGTTGGAATGCTGTTAAGTTCACGCTGTACATGTGGGTCATTGAATCTGCGGCCCAGTAAGTGTTTGAAGCCACTAACGGTGTTTTTCATATTTGTGACTTGCTGATTTTTGGCGGCGACGCCGATAATACGTTTTTTGCCATCGAAAGCCACACATGATCTGCAAAAGGGAGGAGACAAGAAAAAAGCATTGAGATTGTTGATAAGTGCTAAATAGTTACTGGGTAACCAATACAGAGAAGAAATGACGTCATTACAAGTTTTGTTCTATCACTTCTTATTGGCTAGACTAAATAAGCAATTGACTCATAATTCCCAGCTTCCAACCGGAGGGAGGCTTTGGATATAAAATAAGCCAAGTTTAGTTGGCGGGATAATTTATCGAATTGGCCTTAATGATATTGTCCTTCATTACTTCACAATTTTCACACACAAAAGTACCGGTTGATGACTAGACCTCATGTTCATGTGCGAAAAATCGGTGTGCCTGTGTGCATGTGTATCATGGCTATTTGGGATACCAACATTTTGATTGCCATATGACGCAGCTTTTGGCCAAATATACAAAAATACAAACCACCCACACAGTTTGGAAATATTTTCAAATAAACAACGATTGATATTTATAGTGGGAATGATGGTACATTGAAATGAAACAGCTTGAATCGACGATAAAAGAAGTTGGATTGCTCTTCGGTCCGTTCCTCTCTACATGTGAAAATGTTGTTGGTTTGCCACCCACTTTCAGGTGAAAGAAACCCAAAGAAGCCACAACAAATTTGATGACAGGGGCAAAATCACATCCCAAATGACTTTAATTTTCATCGATCCAAAGCCGTGTCACCGCCATCATCCACAGCTAATGACATCATTCACATGCCGAAAATGCATTCATTTTACAATGCACCGCTGAACAACAATATTTTTGCCATACATGGTTTGCATCCAACAACATACCGAAACACTTTTGGTTAATGTAAGCAGCCAACCAAATGTTCCTCCTCGTTTTGGTGCTGTGGCGAAAAAACAAAAACCATGTCTCTATCGTATACCAACACAAGTCTCACGACATTGAGAAACTCTAAGCCGGCTAAATCAATCCACAAACAACAACAACAACAACTATGAAAAGCACCATAATTGCACCTCGCACTCACTACTGCTCTGACAACGAATATGGGCAAATAGTCCGAGCTGAGACAAAACATATGATCAAAGTGAGAATATTCGGGGTGGTTTTGCTTTTCAGGAAAACGTAACAGCTGAAGGACGGCCAACCGAAAAAAATCAATAATTTCCAGAACAATTGGTAAGATACGGGCATTTTCTGGAATGCTCCCAACATCAAACAAAGAAAATCCTCCCCCAAATTTTTCCGTGGCCACACATGTTTTTAAATTGAAAACAAACCTCCAATAAAGGCATTTCTCATATATTTAAAATTTGAAAAATTTATTAATTCTATTCTATCAACCATTTTTCGCTGACCCACTCCTCCTCTGCTTACCCTCTTAACAAAAAAAAAAAAGAGAGTGAGATAAAAAGAGCGAGAATTGTCATTGCACTGAAAACCCAGAACCGAACCACCATTGGGAGCATAAGGCAAAAAGAAAAAACAAAATGAAAATGTACAAAACTAACCTCACTTTTATATGCAACTTGTAATGCTTAATCACCTTGTATTGGTCTGTCACAGGCCCCATTTGTTTAAAATGCATTAATGCAAGCACATGAAACACATAAGCATAAAAGAAACATGCAATGTACTTACGGTGTCGCTCTCAAACTGTAGTCATTGGCCAGAGTCTCAATACCACCAGCCTTGGCTGCGGCAATGTAGCAAGACTCACTTCCAAAATCAATACCAATCACAGACATTTCTCCTTTTTTCACTGATTCTTCTATTTAGGTGTATGAAAAAAAAAACCTTTGATTTCTTGGTTATATTTCGTTTTCTTCTCAAACAGCCTCAAAAATCACAACTTCCAGAAATTCTGTAAAGCAAAGAAAAGGGGGAAGTGATACACAATATGTATGACTTTCACACACACACACACACACGCACAAAACACGTCAGTTTAAGCCAAATTAAATAAATCCAGAAATTTCGTCAAACCGAAAAAAAAATTAGACAACTCTTTAGACCGTAAAGTGGATTGCATAGAGCCACATGGAGGCATAGGTATTTTATACAAAGTCCAGAGCTGTCCCTTTATATTTTTCCACTCTACCGATCAAGCACACACACACACACACACACATGTACGCAATTTTATTCACATGTACTTTATAAAAGTTCACAAATTTTCCGTTTTCGCATCACAAATATCACGTTTTTTCAACTCGTTGTCAATTACTCAACATTTGTGTTTGACTTTGGCATAACATTTCGAATTCGTCAAGTCTAAAATTCATAGAAAAAAGTGTGATTTTAGTTAGTCACTTGGTTGGTTACCTTTTGGAAATTTCTTTCGAGTGTTTCTCAACGCGTTTCTTTTTCAATTGTGATATCAAAAATTGATATGTCGTTCCTCTCCCTCTCACGAACCTTCTAGAAAATTTTGACAGCTGTTGCAAATGGCATAAAATGTGTCAAAAATCAAATAAGACACACCTAAACAAAATGCGGCATGGCGACAAAACGCACTACCATGGTTGAAATAACAAGGTTGGCTAACTTGCCCAAAAACAATGAAATCAACTATACAACACTACGACAATGGTGGTGCAAATTCCCAAGACAAATTTTACAGGCAGTTGGCCAACAACAAAAAATCGAGTGCACTATTTGCCAAAAATCAGTGATTAGTGCAACTCTGATTTTGAGTATGGTACTAGTTGACGAAAGTTTTCTTTGCTTGTGTGTACTGTGGTTCTTAACTATAAAGCACATACACCACCGACCGTTATGGAACCCCGTTGAGTGTACTCCGGCAGAAAAAATTGTACTCAGCTGTTTGCTGTACACTATCTGGATAAATTTGTCTTGCAAATTCCCACTAGGTTATCAAATTTCTGGAACTTCCTAATTGACATTCTAGTTTTTATATGCATTATCATGTCCAGCAGCCACAAGTTCAAAAGATTTATGATTAAAAACGTGTAAGATATAACTTAAAAAAAATTTAAATGTAAAAAAAGGAACAAAATGTGAAAAAATTTTAAAATCCAAACCAAGCATTTGACGTTCTGGTGGGATTTGGAAACAACTCTTGAGTTGGACAATTCCATCAGCTGGGCAAGTGAGCCAACCTTGTAAATTCAACCATGCGCACTACCTCCACTGGCTCGTTATGGTACAGTTAAGAGGTGAGGTGGAGTTACATACCTCGCGCAGCACTTATGTGTATTTACCCGTGCAAGTCAGAAAAACTCAAAATAGATTAGTTTGCATTGTGTGAGTTGAATAACAAATGCATGCACGCATCTGACGGAATAAGTTAACCAACTTTGAACGCGCGTAAAGGCCGGTACTGTATTCGGTTTTCGCGTTGAAACTCCATTTAAAGAAAATGAACGAAAAGAATTGGCGAAATGTGTTCGTTTCGTCATAACTAGTTTTTTCATCCAGGGAAAATTTACATTTCGCGACGCCCATTGAGAGCAAAACCACAGTCGATGTGCAACAAGTCATGTTCTTACGCCAAATAAACGCGATCGTCAAACTTCTAATTGTAATTGGGTGTTTGTAAGTGTTAGTGATGTTGCTCACACGTATTTTCTCTAGTCGGGAAAAAAATAAAGTGTTTGTGGATGCATAAATAACAAAGTATTTTTTAATATATATAAAGGCTGATTTTTTTGAGGTTAGGATTTTCATGCATTAGTATTTGACAGATCACGTGGGATTTCAGACATGGTGTCAAAGAGAAAGATGCTCAGTATGCTTTGACATTTCATCATGAATAGACTTACTAACGAGCAACGCTTGCAAATCATTGAATTTTATTACCAAAATCAGTGTTCGGTTCGAAATGTGTTCAAATTTTGACAAATTTTGTTCAGCGATGAGGCTCATTTCTGGTTGAATGGCTACGTAAATAAGCAAAATTGCCGCATTTGGAGTGAAGAGCAACCAGAAGCCGTTCAAGAACTGCCCATGCATCCCGAAAAATGCACTGTTTGGTGTGGTTTGTACGCTGGTGGAATCATTGGACCGTATTTTTTCAAAGATGCTGTTGGACGCAACGTTACGGTGAATGAACACATTTCGAACCGAACACTGATTTTGGTAATAAAATTCAATGATTTGCAAGCGTTGCTCGTTAGTAAGTCTATTCATGATGAAATATCAAAGCATACTGAGCATCTTTCTCTTTGACACCATGTCTGAAATCCCACGTGATCTGTCAAATACTAATGCATGAAAATCCTAACCTCAAAAAAATCACCCTTTATAAACATACTAAAAGTGGAAGGTGCTGACAAAGGCTTTTGGAAAGTTGTGCTTATTTAACTTACAACAGTGAAAATACTACAAAATCTAATTCTTTTTACAAATAAATTCTGCATTTGTCTCTTTTTAAATTGTTTTGTGTTTCATTATAAATTAATTATGAAGGGGTGGGTTTTGGTTGAAATTACAACAACATACATGCTCGTAAGGAGCTGATAAATTGTTTGATACCATATTATGGTTTTATATGTAAATGGCAACATTTTGGCCAAAGAAACCCAAAAAAATCAACCTTGTGGCACTTCGCGAGAAAAAATTGTACTCAGCTGTTTACGGTACACCACCTGGTAGTTATATCATGCATGGTATGTAACTCAAGCAAAAGAACACACATGGTGGAATTAAGAGGTAGTGTCATTAACATAACAACAAAATTCTAACCCTAACGAAACTACCTTGAGTGGCAAATGCCGTAAATTGAAATATCAAAGTGGTTTCAGAAATTAACTTTGTTTTACAACTTATCTTGTTCAAATGTTTTTTATATTTGTATTTTCATCATTATAACACTGTTTTGTTGGTTATGTGTGGAATATCGGATCAAATAGAACATCTTTTAATAATTTTAGAAGAAACAGTGTGTTATTTAGCCTTTGATTTCAAGATTTACTGCAAAATCAAAACAAAAATAAAAAACTTTACTCAGCTGTTCTGATAACCTCACCTTATAAGTGCATCCTGGTGGCCGCCTGTAGTGTCATTAGCACAGCAACAAAAATCAACCTTCAAAGGAACTACCTTGATGTGCAAATGCAAATGTCAGGATTCACTAATAGTGAATCCTGTGCAAATGTTTAAATGGTTTTAAAAATAAACGTTCTTTTAAACCCTCTTCTTCAGCTGATTTTAAGATATATTCATTTACAGATAGTGGCAGTGGCTCAATAAAATATTGAGTGCACTATCTGTAAAAATCAGTGAAAAGTGCAACTCTGATTTTAGTGTGTTACTTTGTGTGTAATGGTTCTCAACTATAATACACACACACACACAACCAAACCTCGTTGACAGATGTAATTCGCAAGAAAAAATTGTACTCGGCTGTTTATGGTACACTATCTGGTAATTATGTCATGGCTGATTTTATAAAGGAAAACAGATGATCGGGTCATTAATTCCGGTTTTAAAGAGCAGTGTAAACGGGGTTTTACAATTTATCTCCTAACCTTCTGTTAGTGAATCCTGAATAGAAGGTTTAGATCACTTGCGAAACATAATATGAATAGGCCCTGTCAAATCTACCGATTGAAAATGTCATCATATAGGAGAAAACGTAAACAGAGAAAAAACGTGAAAAGATAAGAAGTTGACATCCTCAATGCCAAGTACTGCCAAAAACTAATAACATTGTATGTCGGCTGATCGCTTGGCTTAACTTTGCTTTTGTGGGATTTGTTTTCAAAGTTGCTTTTTTATTGGGTGTAGATTTATTTGACATTTATTCAAAGGATATCTGTCAAATAAACCTACTATAAAGCTGCAATAAGTTTTGTGAATATGGGCATAAATATATGTTGTAGGAACGGCCAAAAAAATAGAAAAAAAAAATATTTTTAATTTTTTTAATTTTTTGAATTTACTTGTATGTTTTGCCAAGTATGTGAGTATTAACATATTTCAATGATCACTAACACCAATAGCGTCGAGTTACAATAAGATTCTCAGCGATAGCGATTTTTTGCGTACAAATTCGTATATTTCATAGCGACTGTGATTGTGCTTTCTTGGGCGTCGGTCAATGTCAAATTTCTTATTGTTGAAAAAATTAATTATGGTGAAATGAAAACAATTTGGCAATTCTTTTTTAATGGATTTTCACCGCGAAAAGCGAACGAAGTACCACCATTTTAGGGATGAAACAAAAGAAAACGTCAGATCGTTGTGGCAATTTTTCATTGAGAACAAGGGCTATTTAGTATATGGAGAGTCTGCGATTCAGTCGTGGTTTACGACGTTTTCGACGCATGTATTATGCGTCGGAAATGCATATCACACACGTCACTTTTATCTTTGGTCGCAACCAATTAATGGTTGTGTCATTTGTACAACAACAACAAATGGTTCAATCCGCTGATCGACGGTTTGCCAACTCATATAAGGAAATTTGTGTGCGTGTGCGCATAAATGTGCGTACATGAGCGGAGAATATGCGAGAAAAAAGATAACATCAAAGAGAATGCAAAAAAAATCTGACATCTTAATACCGTCAAACCTTGCTGGCTGTTAACAGAGGTTCGCGTGAGACCACCTTTTTAAATTCGCCTTGGATTCACCCGTGGTTTACGACGTATGAATTATGCGTCGGAAACATAACACAATTTCCAGGTAGTTTACCGTAAGCAGCTGAGTAGAATTTTTTTCGCGAAGTTCACTATCTGTCAACGAGTTTTGGTTATGTGTGTGCATTCTAGTAAAGAACCTAACACACACAAACAACGAAAAATGGCGAGAACTAGTACATACTCAATATCAGAGTTGCACTAATCACCGATTTTAACAGATTGTGTACCCAATATTTTGTTGTTGTGCAACTGCCACTTCCTGTAAATGAATATATTGTATCTTGGTCGGAAATGCATATCCCATACGTCAGAGTATCCGGTAGTTCATCTTAGGTCGCAACGGACAAGTTGATTGATGAAAATTTATCGTAACGATAAATGTTCAAGTTAAATTGATAATTATACAACGTTACGCTGTCACGTCGGACAATAATTGGGCAAACATTGCATTTAGCTGAGTACATTTCTACACGAGATTAATATTTCTTCTTGACTTTTAACTGAAAGGAAAATAGTAATAGCCAAAGAAAAATGTTTCGCATGCCACCACAAATTGATCCTGCGGAGGAGAAAAGACGTGTTCAAGCTGATGTCCGAAACAATTTTATCATGTTCTCAGTAATATGCGCAGCTATACGATTTGGTAATAAAATATGGATGTTATTCCGTATATTTGGTTTATAATTTGCGTTTTTTTTCCTCTAACAGCTCCTTATTGCATTGGAAAGGCGATGTCAAATCAAGCCTAGCATTTAGAGAAACTATCGTGGTCATTTTTTACTAGAGCCGCAACATTGCTAATTCCAATAAAGTAAGAAAGTATTGCCCTTAAACTCACATGTATGTGAAGTTACTATGTACATAAGAATTACAAATTTGTTGCATAAAATAAATATTTAATAAAGACTGTTAAGTTTGATCTTTAATCTTAATGTGTTACTTATTGCCATGCACAGGTTCCGATGTGGGTAGTTAAAGGAAGACCATTTTTCTATAGAGGGGAGTAGAAAGTTTTCCCGAAACGGAATAACTTTTACACCACACTTCGTACATGAAGTAGCTTTAATTGCAGTCGCTGATAATCAGCCATATCGAGGGGAGATTCTTAGTGAGAGGTCGAGCGGCACCGGGGCTCTTGCTTAAATATTGAGTGCTATGATACTCAATATGACAAGTCGAGTTATTGGCGCCTTTAAATAACAAATGGCCATAACGTTACCGCGACGATCCATCCTATAGACCATGCTATGCTACCTATGGAGCTTGACGAGGACCGCTACCTCCACTTACAAACCTGACTTCATAACCTCTGAGCGCAGGACGTTTATCAATCAGAAGAAGGCCGATTGGGCTCGCTTCAGAGAGTATGCCAATCTCTGCTTCAGTGAATTGCCACCCCCCTCAACGAACATCAGCGAAATTTACGACTGGAACACTTGGAGCAATGTAACTTAGGCACCGGTGTCGGCAAACTGTGGCATACTGTTAAGTCACTCTCGAACCCCGGTAGACGGGATGACAGGACCTCAGTCACTTTTGACGAAATAACCGTGACTGATCCGAAGAGATGCGCCAGGTTGTTCAACCGTCAATTTATTGTGCATCCCGAGAGTGACAGGGCAAGGAGGAGAGCCATTCGCCGTATCCGTGGTCCCCGTGGTTCCCATTCTGATGGCTGTTCATCGGCTTTGTCTGCACCCCAAGTGCTGCCAGCAAGTGACTTGAGGACCTTGTTTCTGCTTTTGACTTTATCGCAGATTGCTGTGGCATGTGGGGAGAATGTGTAAGAGCTGTCAAATGTGACGCCAAGTATTTTGGGAACCTTGATGGTCGGAATCATTTCTCCATCAACCGTATTTGTAGTGAACAATGTGGCTGAAGATTTGGTGGCGGATATCTTCAGATTTCTTGCAGCGAAATATTGGGTTATGAAGACGGGTGGTCGGTCGATGGTGAGAATTATGGGGAGGTAGTTTGACGACTTGCCAGGATACGTCACTCAGGAGATCAGGGGATGCAATGGAGATGTCTGGCGAGCTGCTGCACCTCCGTGTAATCCTAGTGGGGACGTCCTCATTCACCGTGCAAAACGTGGAGCTTTCAATCTTTCAATTCCGTGCTACTTACAAAATCCTTAATTATTTTCAATACCACTCCCCTAAGTGGGTTCATGTCTGGTATTGTGTCTCCACCTAAGTGCCGGTATCTGTCAGACTCGAAAGCCGGACAATGAGGTCGTAGTCCTATGTGTCCCGTTATCATACCAATAGCTATACTGATCTCCTTCTTGCACGATATGGATCCCCCCATTGGATTTTCGCCGTTTCATGCGCAATCGTCGCCCACTCCCTTAACTCGGACTGCGTCGACCCAAAAGGCTTCGGGCTAACCAATATATTGACGGCTGTCCTCTGGCCTTCACAGTCGGACTCGACGTCCTCGCGTTAGCACCACAGCACTGCACGCATTCCGTGATCGCGCGGATCTCCGCCTGCAGGTCCGCATTATGGTCAGGCAGTCTAAAACAGATCTCAGTTCCTGGGACCCCCAGGCCCACTCTGTCCTCTAGTTTTGATCCAGTCGTGTAACATGATCTTCCGGATGGCAATAGCCTTCTCGGTACGCTCCTGAATGTGACACTTCCAATTCAGTTTCCTGTCCAAGACCACACCTAAGTATTTGACCTTGTCAGATATCGAAATCGACTTATTGAGATAACGTGGTGCGTAAAATTGGCTCACTTTCGTCTTTCTCGTGACCAGGCATGTATCAGTCTTCTCTGGGTTTACATTGAGATCTCTGGGTCTAGCCCAGTCATATGCAAGACCCGTACCTCGCTTCTGCATAGCTCGTTCGGATCCTTACCCCTTAGAAGTATTATAACATCGTCTGGGTAGCAGACGGTTTCAAATCCCTCCTCAGTCAGCATCCGTAATAGGTCATTTATGGTGGTCACCCATAGGAGTGGCGATAAAGTGCCCCCCCAGCGTTAGCCTAAGCTATAAACAATAAATTGTGATAAATTTCACAGAGAAATCATAAAATAGGAGAAAAGCTGTTTTGTAAATCAAATTTATGGTTTTGAAATTTGTTCAAACTTCAAATTTAGTCAGCTGACACGAAAACGGAACGTAAAAATTTGTTTTTACCGAACTCTACTTTCCAGTTACGGTCGACAGACGTTCGGTAATCATTTGTATGTGTATTCATAAGCCACATAAACCAAACAGCTGACACGTTTATGGTATATTTACATTTATGGTATATTTACGAGAGCATAACCAGGCCTTAAATTCCATAAGATCAATATTTAAAAAAAAACACGCAGCCGCATTATTTACATTCCAAACTAACAAACTGACTCACTTTTCTACCGACCTTTACTCTAAATATTAAAATTGATGAGATCAGATACAGCTTTTAATTTTCGTCATTAAACAAGGAAAAACAGCATTGCCAAAAAAATATTGGATGTTAACCCCTGTATGGACTAAACTACTTGACATATTCAAACCAAAGTTCATATTTACAGTAGTTGGAACGTTCTCTATCAAATTGCACACAAAGATTTACATTCCGAATATGTTGACTTTTGCCATTTTTCGCCACGATCGGGACACTGTGCCAGCTGAGCGACAGACACGCAGTGGAAATTCAAAATAAACACCACCTCATGGTACAATTAAGAGGTAAGGATATTAGCACAGCAACACAAATCTACCCCCAACGAAACTACCTTGAGTGGCAAATGCCGTAAATTAACTTTGTTTTACAACTTATCTTGTTCAAATGCGTTTTATATTTGTATTTTCATCATATAACACTGTTTTGTTGCTTATGAGTGCAATATCGGATCAAAAACAATTTTTTTAAAGGATATACAATAGAAAAAATTACTCTTATCAAGCCTTTGACATTTAAATTTACTACAAAATCAAAACAAAAATTGTACTCAGCTGTTCGCATGACCTCACCTTATAAGTGCATCCTGACACCACCTGAAGAAGTCGGAAATATACTGACGAAACGTTGGGAAGAAATAATGAATTAAATTAGTTTTATTGATTACAAAAACATGACCATGAAAATATTCTATATAGTCAATAACGAAAATAATATTCAAAACTGTCAGAGTGCTGCACTGCGTATTGCGCGACGGGCTGTCTCGTCGGTTTTTATGTGGATCACCTCCATCAGGAGACAAACAATCTACACGTACAAAATCACAACTGCCGGAGGTGTGGTGTATACGATATCTGCTGGGCTGTTATTTTAGAGACCAACCTAATTACCAGTTTGCTTGCCGGCGTATGACCAAATTAGAACATGCGGCCACACAACAAACGCCGCCTCTTTAACTGCCCAGTCATTCCAACTCGACTTAGGACCATATCCCACTGGGCACACTCCATCGTATTGTAGTTTATTTAAAATAAAATTCAAAATTAATTTTCTATAGTTTCTCATGTTCGTTATTGTATTTTTTTTTTTGTTTGTTTTTGTTATTTTACAAAACTTAAGGGCTGTTTAAAGCTTAACCTGATGAAATAATAATAAAGGTACATACATTGCGATATCGAATAGTTAATTAGACTATAGCTTAAATTGCGTTTACAGAGTAGTAGAAGTAAAGTAAATTAAGACAAAAATTAATTGGCAATTGTAAAAATACAAAATATGAGAGTTTCGATGACATCGAAATAAACTAACGACATGTCCTAAAATAATATATATATATATGCATATGTATATGTGTATGTGTGGTGTGTTTGTGTTTGTGTTAGTGTTTTTACAAGGCATCTTAGCTTAGCTTTATCTACCTTTGGCTTCTGAGCTTTCATCTGTAGTGTTTTTGCTTTTGTTTGTTTGTTTGTTTTTTTTTTCTTTCTATAAATTCTTCTGATTTCTATATACAACAAGTACAAGTACAAATAATAAATACATGGTAACAGTTTGGTATAAGAGAACAAGGCTAAATAGAGTTCATGGAGTACAACAAAGTGCGTTCAACTCCCATGCAAAAGGAATTCATTCAATGTCTATGCACATTTCTCCGGAAGTTGTCGTAGGTTGGGACGTCATCGCAGGCACAAGAGATTTGGAGTGCGCTGCTGCTGCATGATAGTATTGTGCGGGTAGGTGTTTGCTGGCATCGTCGTCGTAGTGTTGATCCACTTCGGGATCACTGAAAACACAAGACTCTTCCCCAGACTCAATTGCTAGGCTATCGTTGTCGGCGGGAGGAGATAGCAGTGTATTATTCGATTCAACGTTGTTGCAGGCACTGTAGGAAGCAGAGGCAGGTAATAAAACAACGGTGCTGTTGGCGGTTGTTGCATTCTCATTTCCCAGCAACTGCGATTGTTGATCTATGAAAAAATCTAAAAGTTCACAGAAAGTTAATTGAGATGGTAAGCAAGGAAGTGACAAAATAAATAAATAAATAAATAATATTGTATAACAAAGGACCGCACGACTGAAGTTTTTAGTCTACAGAGATATATATTGGGTTGCCCAAAAAGTGATTGCGGATTTTTTAAAAGAAAGTAAATGCATTTTTAATAAAACTTGGAATGAACTTTAATCAAATATACTTTTTTTCTAAAGCACACTAAAAGTAACAGCTGATAACTGACAGAAGAAAGAATGCAATTACAGAGTCACAAGCCGTTGAAAAAATTTGTAAACGCCGACTATATGAAAAATCCGCAATTACTTTTTGGGCAACCCAAAAGGTAGTTGGAGGTAACATAATCTTTGATTAGGCCACCTCCATATAGTCATTGGAAATATGTTAGCGGAGACAAGACAAAAGACTGACATGCACAGAGTAATCAATGTATCCGAAACCAAATTATTATTTTACCTTGGATTGAAATGAAAACCATTTGAAATTTTATGAAAATATTTTCGATCCGCTTTCGACTATGTTACTTATACATAAATGATTTGGTCTGGGTGTCGCAAAGTTGCGTTAAAAATGTCTTAAATGTGGACAGAGAGGAGCTAAAAAAATGTTTATTGTAAGGATAGTAGGTAGATGTTTTGTGGGTGGGTTTAGGTGGGCGTGTGTGTGTGTGTGTATCGGGGCTAGGTGCTATTAAAAAATATCTTCGCGACAATCTGGTGCTGTGGGTATAATTTGTACTGCAATTGAAAATAAATGATGTTATGGTTTATTTGCAAAGGCAGAGTTGTTAGATATGTGGATAGTGGATATGATTTAACTTAAATACAAAGTTAATACGAGGATAATAAGGGTGGAGTGGAGTGTACTTGGGCGGAAAATAATTACCTGATTCGACACCATTCCATTCGCTGACCACCGTATTGTGGTGATGCTGATGGGGATTGGGATGATCTTCGACACAGCCTTCATATTGTTTCATGTCAGCTAATTCGACATTTTCAGTCATATCGAAAATCTCGGTAACCTTCACCTTGTTCGTGTTATCATCTGTGTAGTAGTAGGCATATAATGCATCATTGTGGGTTGTAACCTTCAAAACATGTTCATATTGGTCTACATCATCTTGCCATGTTGAGGCACCGCTGCAAGCGAACGGTAAGAAAAATACGTCAGCATGTTAATGGCATCATATGGACGTGGGTGGCTCTATGGCCATGGTTACTTACCATTCATCCACAAGTATGGAAACACGTGGGCCATACAGTCTTTTTGAATGCAACAAACCGGTCGCATCAAAATGAGGAGGATCACAGATCTGCGAAAGAAGTAGAACAACTCATTAGTCTAAGGGCATTCTGAGGATGCCGGCACTCGAACACTTACCGTAATTTTACTTAATAGACGCACCTGCACGGCATTATTCAATTGACTGATAAAGTCCTCAACAACAAGGCGCATTTGTTTGGTTAATTTTGGTGTCAGCGAGCTTAGTCTGTAACGTAATAAGAAAATTGTTTGAAAAAAAAAGCCCAATACAAGAAGAACAGCCCTACAGTTTGGGGGAGGGAAGGAGACCAAGGGAAGCATTTTTCACCAAGAGAAACATACGCACGGCGCAAAGGTTTTTCTTTCAAGGAAAATAGAAAACAAAAGCCTTTCAAATCGAAATTTCGTTTATATTCCAATTTTATTTGTTCATCTTCAAGATAATGTGTAGAAAATGTTATTAATAATACTAGTACTAGTAGGTACAAAGATAATATGACATTTTCAGCTATAAAAATCGAGCACGCTCTATTTGATTGTATAGTACTTTACACATGGTGGAAGGTAACATAAATTTTCTAAATAGATTTTCACTAAAAATGTCAGTTCTTTGTACGATATGAGTTAGGTGGGACAGGCTATTCGTGAAGCTTCTCTTACTCTAATCAAGGCAAGCTATAGGCGCTTGCCAGCGGTTTTCCAAAGGGCATTGGTAGTGTTTTGTAGGTTCTACAAGAAAAAAAGAAAAGAGGCAAAAAGGCGCAATCAGGAACTATGCTTTGTCCCAAATAGGATTTATAGACTTTAGTCAGTGGGACATTTCATGCAAGGGCGTTACACCGCTAGACACCTTAACTAGATCATCACCTAGGTATTTTTTAATATGTTAAGATTTTTGGGTAACATTGCTGCAAGAAATGGACTCTGAAATGTATTCCCCCAAACTTAATGCACCAATTTTCAAAGTCACAACACTTACTTGGAAACTGTGGCGAAAAGGAAATCCATTGGCACTGTTGCTGGCAAGGATAGTAGTTTAATGCCACGATGCTTGAATAGCCAATTGGCCAAACCCTTGTTTGCCTGCTCTATGTAATCCTGTATAACATCCAAAACTGTTTGTGGCATATTGGAAGACAAAGCGTCCTGAAATGTGAAAACGTTACTCTGTTGTCTATCTACTGTTTTACTTCAAATTGTATTTATTCAACTCCTTACCTTTCTATGCTTTTTGCATTCTCTGCACTCGGGGTCGAACTCTTGGGGTTGTGCCACAGTTTCGGATACCACAAACGTGGATTGCACAGCCACACAGCGGCGACAATTTATCAAATTGTTACGGTGCAGAAATTGTAGAGCATCATCAAATCCTTGCTGGCAGAACTTCGATAAAAACTCCGGCCTGGGAGGGAAGAGTATTCGCACAAATCTATTGATATTCTGGCGCGATATTTCAATGCTGGTATTGGCCCAATTCAAATGGAATAGTTGTGAACTTTGATCTCGTGGGCAAATATCACTTTCGCCGCAGAACGGCGAAACGGTTATTGTGTTTTCATCCAAAATAGGCAAATTATCGGAAAAGGCCCCATCCATGTAGCGTACACCTCGGAAACGGGGAGGCAATATACCCGAAAAGCCTGGTATAAAGCAAGCGCACAACAATGCCTGCAACACCTCGTCTCGCGAATTGAACTCAGAGACAATGACATTTTTGCCATCATACACTCTGGTCATGGAGATGTGCAAACGACCGCTGACACGTTTATGGGCATCATCGGGCAAATGCTTTTGTAGTCCCTCAAACAGGCATGTTTGTATGTTGAACGATGGACTAAAGGGGCCCAAGGAATGTCGGCGAGCTTCATTTACCACACGGAAGAAATCAGATGTCATGCTACCTGTAAACACAAAATGTTATGTTCATTAGTTTTCTCTTTATTGTATGGAAAACATTTAGGGAATTTTTATGCAGCACGAATTGTCTGACTTGGCCTTTCCATTTTTAGTATTTAGAGCGCACAACAAGCCGATTACTGGCTTGGGTGTATGTCCATAGTGGCATGGGGCGGATTAATATCCGCACCCTCTTCACAAGCTAAGCTCCACTCTAAGGTGATTTTGGGATAAGTGTATTTTAAATAGTATACTCATCAAAGTCTTATATAAAGGAAACATGAAATGGTTTCTTATAAAAACGAAATACGCATTTTTGCCATCTTATCAATCAACCAACAATACACAGTCAAATGACGTCAATTACGGGCATTCAGCCTTGTTCGTCATGCATATATATGAATAAAGCTCACAACTCTTTGACCCGCTGCACGAAAATAGCTGCACGATTAACAATCTAATCAAAGTGAAGAAGAAGAAAATGCTTACTAAGTACGTGCATAGCATAACTAGTGAAATCATTGGTAACCCAGATAGGGACAACCACTATTTTTCACTTAGAACTCATTGGCTCAAGAATATGCACTTTGGAAGGCTTTTTAAAGTTTGCTAACACCAATTTCATGAAGCCATTGCTTGGGTTCGAACCTGAACGAGAACAAAACCCTTCCATCAATGCTAGTGACATTATTGAAGCCTTGCCCGCTCTTTCACTCGGCCATAAAAATGAATTCCCTTATTATTGAGCTAAATCTTGAATCGCGCTAAATGTAATGAGATATGTCTTTCAGATGTTTCCTAAACATATGTCCAATGGATAGAATTAGCAGCCAATACCGTGAATAAGAAGTCCCATACAAAAAGCTGTTTGCGAATAGGTAGAGGGTTGTTATTAAGTGGAAACTACATCAACTAATATTTAGAACCCCTTTAGCCAACCCAAACCCAACTCCTTACTTTAATTGACTATGACAGAACATTTGTTCCACTAGCCTAACGTAGAATATATTCCAAAATCTCTGGCACCAAGTTTCGAGGTGTCTCCCACCACTTGATCTTTCCATCGGGTTTTGGTCTTTTGGTCAAAAGACTTCTTTGCTGGAGCTTCTTCATCCATACGTGTAACTATGCTATCGTCGTCATACCATAGAACAACACGGGTAGTATCAGTGTCTTGTATAGTGTAATCTTCGTCTGTCGAGAGGTGACCTTGTAGTAGCATCTGTTTGCCAGTATTATTCTTCGCTTTATCTCAAAACTGGTGTCATTCGTTTCGGTAACGACGGTGCCGAGGTAGATAAAGTTGTGGTTCCCAACTTTCTCTATTTTCTTTATCTGCTCGGAACCCCATTTTGTATACGGTCAAAGCAGGTCTGATTGATGGCGCATATGGTTTCATAGACAAAGGGTGATGCCCACCATTCTTCCACGGTGACCCTAATCAGCGCCTACAGGGTCTAACGAAATGGTACCCAACTTTGTTAAACTGTATTTCTAAGTTAAGTTACAAAAAATAAAAAGAAATTCTGGAAAGGGTGCCTAGGAAGTCTGACGAAATAGTGCCCAACTTTTTACTGTAACTGTATTTTTAAGTAAGGAAAGCCGAATTCAAAAACGGAACGCTGCGACGGCAGCGACAAACCCAATACCCTCTGAGTTATATACATAGGGTGTAAACTTTCTACGAGTTATTATTTTTCTTTTTTTCCTACATGACTTTACGAACAACGTCTTCGTGCCAAAGTTATTGCTTCTCCGAGGGGTAGCAAGAGCTTTTGGTCATTCGTAAAAAGAGTAAAGGGCAACCCATCGGCAATCCCAACTCTTGTTAAGGATGATCAGGTGTTCACTGACCCGGTTGATAAGGCCACTCTACTGGCTGAAATGTTTGCAGGAAATTCTTCCTTGCCGTTTAGCAATCAACCACTCCCCGTGATTGACAGCGTACCTAGTTCGATGCCTCAGATATTCTTTCGAACACATGGAGTCAAAAGGGTCCTTGCGGATCTCGACGTTAATAAATCCCCGGTATATCAACACTTGTCCTTTGTAAGCGTTCTTCGACGCTTGCTCGTCAACTACGCAACCTTGCTTACCGTGCGGGAGTTTTCCCGGCGCGTTGGAAGCTTGCGAATGTTCAGCCCATCCCCAAAAAAGGTGGGGCAAACAACCCTGCGAATTACCGACCAATTGCGATATGCTCTGCGCTCTCCAAGGTTATGGAGAGTATGGTTGACCATCATTTTGTCAGATACTTAGAGTCCAATGCCCTTCTTAGCGGCAGACAGTATAGGTTCCGCAGAAATCGCTCTACGGGAGACCTAATGCATTTTTGTCGGAACGATGGAGCCGCTCTATCCACCAGTTTGGTGAGGGTAAGGTCGTGGCTCTGGATATCTCCAAGGCATTTGATAGTTTTTGTCGCTTTTGGAATCGGTAATAACTTCGTTCGATTTATATCGAGCTTTCTCAGAGATCGCACTATACGAGTTGTTGTAGATGGGTTCCCATCAGATGAGTATACATTGACCGCAGGTGTGCCACAAGGCTCTGTGGCATTTCCCTTTTTCTTATTTTCATTGACGATCTATTGGGTCAGACTTCGAATCTAGTCTACTCAATTGCCGATGACAGAAGTCTGTGTCATTCATATTCATTCGACCATAGGCGCAGTCCTCAAGAAATTGTGCACAGCAGGCGCATTATGGATGAGACGCTTTCCGAGTGGGGTAGAATGAACAGAATAGACTTTTACGCACAGAAGACGCAGTGCTGTCTCTTGTCTCACAAGCGATTCACTGACCCACTTCAATCGTCGATATCTATCGACGGTATCGGTATTGAACAGTCAGATGCTCTTGATGTTCTGAAGATACTATTCGAAGTGTCGACAGAAGCATTCAAGTGTTTGCAAGAAATATTTCACCTCTTCGGATCTTCTCAATATCTATAGAACCTACATCAGGCCGAGGATGGAATATAACTCTCATATATGGGCAGGATCATTCTTAGAGCTACTTGATCGGGTTCAACGGAGAGTGATAAGTGTTGATTGGGGACAGTAGGGTATCCAACTCTATTGCTTCTTTTGAACATCGTCTGAATGTGGGTAGCGTTGTATTGCTCTATGGTTATCTTCATGGCGTGTGTTCCAAGGATATTCGTCTTCTTATCCCTGACGTTAGGTTGTTCACCAGGAATACAAGACTTGCCAGGAACTCACACCCGTAATTGTAATTGATTGGCCAGTCGACTGAACCATGCAAATTAATTTTTCGCCCGAATCCTTCGCATGTGGAATCGACTTCCGGCTAATATCTTTCCCACCGACATTGACGTTCTGTTATTTAAGACGAATATCAATAAACACTACTCCCTCTTCCCCCCCTCCAACCCTTAACTTTCCTCCTAATTGCCAACGCAATGCACTCCATATATAGGGGACATCCCCTGCGTGTTGGTTACGTGAAAAAAAGAACAAAAATGACTGCATGGCTATACATTTAACATTTGCATCCTCATAAAGCCACGCAGTGACCAATTTAAAAAAAATTACATTAAACTACTCCTTATGTTTTGTATACAAAATATATTATTGGGTTGCCCAAAAAGTAATTGCGGATTTTTCATATAGTCGGCGTTGACAAATTTTTTCACAGCTTGTGACTCTGTAATTGCATTCTTTCTTCTGCCAGTTATCAGCTGTTACTTTTAGTTTGCTTTAGAAAAAATATATTTGATTAAAGTTCATTCTAAGTTTTATTACTTAGCATTTACTTTCTTTTAAAAAATCCGCAATTACTTTTTGGGCAACCCAATATAATAATGACTTCAAGACTAAGATCGCAAAAACTAACTACTCATTATATTTGAATGATACAATAAAAAAGTATTTAATATTATTAAATATTTGAAATATATACATATTTCGAAAGAGTAATATTCTCGCTTTATATTTCTTTCACTTTCGTTTGAGACAACTTTGAGTGGAGAGATGGATCTATCACAGCTTCCACTCAATGAGACATATTTTCAAAAAACAAGGAAAACATTGCAATTTTTTCTCGCATAAACAAGGAAATGATATTTTGGAGGGGACTTCAAATGACCAAATTACTTTCCTTATCACTATTGGTATACTAGTAGTGTTTCTCTTATCTCTTTGTGTATGGGGGGTATTTCCTACGAAGACCTTGAAATTTTAAAACTTTTTGTCAGTGGCTGATAAAGAAAACATAAAAAATTGTCATTTGATAGAAAAGTTGTTGATAATAAATGGAATTATTTTGTGCAAACTAATTAATCAATAGTGGCTAGGAAAAAGAATTAAAAGTTATATCAACTAATGATAAATACTATAGCCACACGTCCATAAACGCTTCCTGTTTTACGGAAGATCAATGTGCAACCAACTCCCCCTTACTAACTACAAAATAGACAATCAAGTGCGCAGTGTGAAATGCGCATATTGCTGCTATGGGCATAGTAATTTGTTTACGACACAGAAAATGCATTCATAAATGTTGGTAGACACACAAATAAATACAATAAAACAATAACAGAAATACAAATTGTAAACAAAACTGGTGTTGATTTCAAGTGAATCAGCCCAACAACAATGGCGCACTAATAACAAAGACTTTGATTTCCCCCATGAACTAAATAGAAAAATAAACGAAACAAAAAACTACTTGACTCTATTTTTATAGTTTTACCCAGAAACACACCCATTTCTATCTTGAGGATTTGGTTTGGCCTTTCCACACCAACAATGGCTGGGAGAGATTTTTAGCTAGAGAACTACCCGACCGACCTTCAACTTTGTTGCTATAAAACGGCAGCCCATTTGAAAATTTGATGTTTGTTTTTTTTTTTTGGAAATGTGCTACGCACACATTTCGTAATTTTTGTTTACAAAAAGCTTGAAAGAAAGAAACGATACAAAGAGGGTCTCGGGCGCAAAATACTACAGCACAATTTGAAGGCGCTCGCACACGCACATAATGTATATGTATGCATGTATTTGCTCTCAGTTACGACAAGCCATCATGTAGTGGAGGTACACCAACGCTCGGCAGCGACGAGCCTCCATAAAAATAGAGGCCAACAATGTTATCTGGGGCCCCCACCCTTTTTAACCACACACAAGTTTGAGGTTTACTCTTATAGTATATGTATGTTTGTATGTATGCATACATCATCTACGGGGCGTTGTAATTGAAAAACAAAGAACATATGTGTGTATGTATGATGGAAGTAGATAACGCACTTAATGCATAGCGACCAACGACAACAGGTGATCTCGAATTTGTGCAAGCATTCATATTGGACTTGAAACTATTTTATTATATTTTATAAAATCAATGGCACGTGTATTTGGAAATCTTAGATTACAATAACGCCTATAAGCGCACACGACGATATAAACCTTGCTCAAGGAAATTCTCAACCTTTTTTTAAACCACAATACCGCAGACGAATGTTGTGATACTCGACTTCACTCCTCCTTGGAAGTGTGTAATGTAACACAAAATAGCAAAGTTATTTTTAGAATTATTCATGTTGTGTGAAAAACATAAGCAATGGGAGCAAATAGTGTACATTTTTTGACTTACAAAAACTTTCGTATAACGGCTGCAGAAGTTGTGGCATTCTCCGCGTTACTAGAAACTGTGGGATATTCGTGTTAGATTGACATTCTAAGATATACATAAGCCACTGTAGCCCAAATCATCAAAACAAATTATTTAATATGACATTAGGTTTGATAATGCTTTAATCGCATTCCTTTTTTTTTTTAACTGAAATCGTTTACTATGTGTGTTATTGTTAAAGATGAAATTAAGGTTTTGCAAGACACGCAATTAAGATTGTTTTTTTTTTGTGTCTTCATCATTACAAACATTTCAAATCTTTTTCAATTTCTTGATTTAAGAGAGAAGAACTTACGGCATGGCATGCCTTATATTACGCAACAAAGCGCTTTATATCACATATCAAATGCTCACGCAGGCGTCCACAATTTGCGCATAGTGGTATGCTCCATACGGAGTAGCTGCAACGGCAGTCGCGGACAATCAGCGGTGCCGAGCGGCGAGTCTCAGTGAGAGTACCTATGATATGACAAGGTGAGTTATTGGTGCCTTTAAACAACCATTGGTCCCCCTGTTCCCGCGGCGGTTCGTGCTTTGGACCGGAACAAGCGGAACTTGACGCGGATCTCCACTTTCACATAAAAATGTGATTACAACAACAACATGATGTTTTAATACCTATATATATGAAATAAAACAAGTAAGTTCGACGTAGCCGTATCTTGGGAACCCACCACCATCGATTCTGCTAAAAGTTTACCCAAACGATTTGGACCGTACGTTACACGATTATTGGAAATAGTAACATAACACTATGTACAATATTTCAACCCCATAGGATAAAAATTAAGGCTCCCGGGGACTTGAGGTGTGAAATCAGATTTATAAAACATCTATGTCAGATTATACACGGATTTGGACCATATTTGTCACGATTATTGGAAGTCATAACAGAGCCCTATGTGCAAAATGTCAGCTCAAACGGGTAACAAATGCGGCTCTTAGGGGCTAAAGAATTCAAATCGGAAGATCTGTTTATATGGGACCTATATAAGGTTATATGCCGATTCAGACCTTACTTGCCACGATTGCTGGAAGTCGTAACGTAACGCTATGTGCAAAATCTTAGTCCAATCGGTTAAAAATTGCAGCACCTTGGAGCTCAAGATGTCAAGTTGAAGTACCACTTTATATGGGAGAAGTGTCTGTGCAAAACGTCGTGCAGCTAGCTCTACACGTTCGAGCGCTATCGTGCATGATCAATATTTCGTGGTGTTACAAACGGAATGACTAGATTAGTATTCTCCCTATCCTATGATGGCAGGTATAAAAATACATACAATCGGGCATTGCAAGGCTGCTTACCATAAGGTTCTCTGTTTCAATGGCATATAGAGAAAACAAAACTAATGACCGGTTTCCTAGATCGCGATGTCATCATCTTCTGTTTACGTCAAAAGACGTAAATATTATCCCATTCGGGGATCTAAAAATCCCAATTTTTCCTATTTAAATAGTAATGTAATTCCGCCCTCGAGCGACAAGAAAGTATCTGATTACTTTCTTGCCTCTCTTTATACCTTTTGCTGCACGAAGTGAGCCATATTGGAATTGCAGTTTCCGTAGAAACTTTCTATTCCGTTCTGTCCTTTCAACAATCCACATCATATTGGTAAGACTTAGTTCAAAGAAAATAAAAATTCCGAGAATTGATTCCAAACTCAATTCTAATTCCTTGTGTTTTATTTTCTTGTCTTTCATTTCAATTTCATTGGGGTCTTTACCATTTGAGCTATAAACCAATCGAATAGATAATTCTGTTGGTTTACATACTCTCAAGAGAGATTTTTTTCGCATAGATCTTTGGTGCTCCAGCTTACTCCGAAGCTATCCTACCATTCAGCTATTTTGTTCTGAACATTTGGTCCAATTCGAACCAGATTACGCAGCACTCTCTCAGAGCTGTTCATCTCCCACGCAGTCTTGATTATCAAAAGGTACGTACAGCGCGTTGGTATCACTCATTTTTTGTTTAGTGAATGTTTTGTGGTGGTGCCGGCAAATTTGTCGCATCGTTATTGTCAAAATCGATTAAATACATTATTGAGCTACCATTACACGAAGACATAATTCATAACTAAAAGGATCTGATTGGAAACACAATATTATCTGCACCAACAAAGTGAAAAGGAAGCGCATAATCCCTGTTCATCAAATTTACATTTTCCTACGTTTAAGCGGATAAAGTGTGGATTTTAAGCCGTAGCCAAAAAAGCCGAATATACCGACAACGAGGCATTAATTTGGGAACCCAGGTACTTTCATGGACTCTTTACTGTGAGTTGGGTTTGCTAAGGTAATGAAGATTCAGAATTTGGTTAAAATAATGCGCTAAAGTAACTTTCAAAAAAAAAAAAAAAAAAAAAAAAAAAATAATTAAAATGAAAAATACGAGTACAATTTCTGAACAAAATATGCTTTCCTAAGTTAAATAAAATTTCCGAATCGAAGTATAATTTTGTACGAATTCGAGTGTCTGCATTGTATGCATTTCATAAACGTTTATTTTTTATACTAAACCAATATTAGCAAAATATTTAGACAAAACCGTTCTTGCAAAAATTATATTTTTTTTAAACATTTTGTGGAATAGTTGAGTTGTTTTAAACTTCAGTGTGAATCCAATCCCAAAGAAAACGTGGTTTAAGATTTATCCGCGCTTACAGGTTTTTTTTTCAACATACACACGTATGTACATATGGAAAAAAAAAATCCCATTTCCAGCAGTGAGAATTGCTAATGCGCATGCCCTCTCCCATTGATTTGCTAGTGAGCGATATTGAATATCACTCAATTTACTCTCCGGATTTACTGCACAAGTCCCCTGTTAATAAATCATATCACTCAAGAGTTCTGTTGATTTATTATGATTAGTTTGTGCGCATGTCCGAGCTTTTATTGCACTCGAGTTATTCATCTCCACTCTCTTTTTTTCTCTTAAGCTAAGTCCGGCTTAGGATCTTATTGTGCAAACTGGTTTGTGTGGAGCCCTAATATCCAAGTGCAAGCGGAGGTTGGTTAGAGAGACAGACCACTCATCTCTTGTTGTTTTATTTTTTTTTCTATACGATTAGATTTTTTTTGATTTTCTACGAGAGCAATTGCAAGAAGAAGCAGGAACATAAACAAACTTCCAATACTTCCAATTGCTTTCTCCAATTCAGAGTTCGTTGACCTCTTTGCCTTTGAGGTGATGATCATATGGGCATGAGGCTTCCAATGAAATTTGTGTATCTGTGACATACATATATTGTTCGCTTTTTCATACAATTGTATCTTTTTGGTTCATCACCAGATACTTTGAAGAAAGGTATATAGGGTTGCCAAGTCAATTGGATGATTTGTGTACGTTGGTTCAGACTGAAGTTTTGTTTTCTTTTTTTTTCCATGAAATCTCCATAAGACCTGCAAGCTATTGTATATTTGGTTATTTTAATAAGGTCTCAAAAAATTTCCATAAATTTGAAGATAACACGTTTTTTGAGCTTGTCCGTTTTTCCATGCGGGTTTAAGGCAAGCTTTTGAGACAAGGTTTGATTTTTGTGTTGGTTTTTTGCCAAGTTTATATTTTCCGTATCTTGGCTTAGAAACTTATTTTTCCCAAAACTAGCATAGCGCTTGTACGAGTTTTTCACTATAGGTTTTTTGAGGCAGACGAAATATTCGTAAAATTTCCTTATTTCTGTCCTTTTGGAGTCTTCTGCTATCATTGACGGGAGTTTTCGAGACATAATGTCGTTGGAGGAATTTATACGATTGGCCGACAACTTGGTCGAGTTTGAGGCCGCTTTGAATGCGAATGAACTGCCTGTTTCATCGCTTTGTCTTCTTGAGACCCATAGGGATGAAGCAAAGTCTATTTGGTCTCGCCTGAAGATGTCTTACGAGAAATGTCTTGTCGATATATCTACTGAGAAGAAAGATGATGGTGGGGTAGTTCTGGAGATCGAGTCCGTTAAGGAGAAATATAAGACTTCGTACTGTACATACTGCCGTTGCATCTCCAAACTGACCGAGACTATTCAGACATTCTCCTCCCCAGTTTCGCCTACAATTCCTAATACCAATCCGAGTTTCAATTTGCCTCCGATAGAATTGAATATTTTCCACGGTGATTTCAAATCATGGCCGACCTTCCGGGACTTATACACGGCGATTTGCATACAAAACTCCAAATTGAGTCCAGTGGAGAAGTTGTTTCATTTGTCGCAGAAGACGAAAGGCGAGGCACATGAAATTGTGTCCAAAAGCCCACTTACTAATGAGGGTTTCAGAACAGCTTGGACAAATTTATGCGCCCGGTATGACAACAAGCGAGTTCTCATTAATGAACAGCTGAAGACATTGTTCGGTCTTTCTGCCATCCATTCGGAAACGGCAGCTTCTCTCAAGAAGTTACAGAGGGATATCAATTCATGTATATCCACTTTGAGAAATCATCAGATCGATACCGACAGTTGGAATCCGATTTTCATCTTTCTTTGCTCAAATTGCCTTCCCGACTCCACCCTGACGCTTTGGGAACAGACCTTGAATGATAAGACCACCATTCCCAAGTGGTCCGATTTTGATGATTTCCTGACCAATCGGCATAGAACTTTGGAATCAGTTTCCGAAATCAGAGGTTCCAAGGAGCATTCCTCTACGAATACCGGTCCCAAATCCAAGACTAACGGCAACAATAAATCCAATTCAGGTAAAGTGCGGACGTTTCAAGCGCAGGTCAATCCGACCACTTGCAAGCTTTGTCCCAAAGAGGTCCACGTTATCAGAAAATGTCCAAAGTTTCTCGACATGAATTATAATCAAAGATTGACCGAGATTAAAAGACATAACTTGTGCTTAAATTGTTTTTCTAGTGCGCATATAGTCAAGGACTGCAAGAGTAAGCACTCCTGCTACAAATGCGGCAAGCGCCATAATACTCTGCTACATAGAGAAGCTGATCAACAAAAGGGCCCTACTGCACCGTCTTTCAATACCAATCAGACACCAAGGAATGATCTACTTCCTCCACCGTTTGTACCACACCCTTCTACTATATCCAATCTACAGTCCACAGGTTCGACAGGTAATGTGGTTCAAAGTTGTTTTGCTACAAATTCTAAAGGTGTGTTATTGGGGACGACTTTAGTAAGAATTCTTCTCTCGGGCGAGATATATAGAGCTCGGGCCCTCCTTGATTCGGGTTCCGAGGGGTCATTCATTTCGGAGAGGCTTTCCAATATGCTTCGACTTCCAACCAAGCGTGTCTCGGCTACAATTTCTGGTTTGAATCATTCTATTTCAGCGGCGGTCCAAAAGAAATGTTGCTTTGCTATAGGTTCGGAGATAGATGATGACTTTGAGCTCATCGTATCGGCATTGGTGGTCCCCCATCTTTCCAACAATCTCCCTTCCAATACTATAGATGTGCAATCTCTGTCGGATTTACCACCGCTTCAACTGGCCGATCCTCGGTTTTATGAGAGCGCAAAGATTGACTTACTTTTGGGAGCAGATGTCTTTCCTTCTATAATTTTATCCAGAAACCGAAATAATATTTGTGGTTCCTTAATGGCTCAGGAGACTGTATTTGGATGGATCCTGACCGGCCCCATTTCGTCGAGAACACTTTCGTCCTTTTCAACTCACGTATCGTTTTTTTGTGAAATTTCTTTAGATAAAGAGATTTCACGCTTTTGGGAGGTGGAAAATATTCCACAGAAGCGTGTTTTATCCCAGGACGATAGATTTTGTGAAGAATTATATCAGAGGACAACGAAGAGGAATCTCGAAGGGAGATACGTGGTTTCATTGCCATTTAAACAAGACTATCCCGATAAGTTGTGTCTTGGACAATCCAAGTCTAACGCAATGGCTCAATTCTTTCGCAATGAAGGACGCCTCCTTCGAAATCCTGAGTTGAAAAAGGAATATGATAACTCCTTGATAGAATATCTCTCTTTAGATCATATGACCCAGGTAGTTCCCGGTTCTATTTCTCAATCATCCTACTATTTACCTCATCACGCTGTGGTAAAGCCTGAAAGGACAACTACCAAGGTTCGAGTAGTGTTCAATGCATCCTCTCCTTCTTCCAACGGCGTAAGTTTGAATGATGTCCTCTACACCGGTCCTGTTTTACAGAATGATTTGACTGTCTTAATTCTTAAATGGCGATTTTATTGTTTTGTGCTAAACGGAGATATACAGAAGATGTATAGACAAATCCTGGTCAATCCTTCTCATATCCCTTTCCAACGGATTCTGTTCCGTACAAGCCAAAACGATCCCATCCAAGAATTCGAGTTGAAGACCGTTACATTTGGACTAAATTGTGCCCCCTATTTAGCCATTCGTACCATGATTCAATTGGCGAATGATGTTCAGGAAAGGTACCCTTTGGCAAGTCGAATCTTAAGGGAGTGTATGTATGTTGATGATGCTTTATTAGGGGCACATTCTATTGAAACGGCAATTGACGCCAGGGATGAACTTATCCAAGCTCTTCATTCGGCAGGATTCGAAATGAGAAAATGGATTTCTAATTCTAAAACCATCCTTGATGGATTGCCCTCGGATTATCTTTTAAGAACAGACTTTTTGGAATTCGAGGATCGTAGTTCTGCCAAGACTTTAGGAATACACTGGAACGCGCATTCAGATGAGTTTTTCTTTTCCACAACACAATTTCCATCTGATTGTTCCTACTCGAAAAGAGAAGTCCTTTCCCAGATAGCCAAATTATTCGATCCAGCCGGCTGGCTATCGCCTATCATTATAGTCGCAAAGATCATAATGCAAAGAATATGGATGGATCATATCGAATGGGATGAAGTCATTTCACCTGAACCTCTCTCTATGTGGAAGTCTTTTCAGGCCAATTATTCCAATATTGATAATATGAGAATTCCAAGATGGTTTGGTTATGCTCCTGAAGGCATCATCGAATTTCATGGGTTTTCTGATGCCTCAGAAAAGGCCTATGCTGCAGCCATTTATATCCGTGTGCTTTATCCGAATTCTGTTATAACCCATTTGATTAGTTCCAAAACCAAAGTGGCTCCACTAAAGACTTTGTCGATTCCTAGATTAGAGCTTTGTGGAGCCACACTGTTAGCGGAAATGGTGGACAATTTACTTCCTCAATTTGACATTCAAGACTACTCCTTATTTTGTTGGACTGATTCAACTATAGTCTTGTCGTGGCTTGCGAAACCACCCTGTTGTTGGAATACATTTGTGGCAAATAGGGTTTCCAGAATAACTCAAGTAGTAGATCCCTCCAAATGGTCTCATGTGGAGTCTGAACACAATCCTGCGGATTTAGCGAGTCGAGGTACCTATCCAAGCGAGTTAATAAATAGTAAACTATGGTGGAACGGACCAACTTGGTTATCTAAAGATTCAAAACATTGGCCGAAAAACACTACTAAAGAAATCGAGGAAACTGATCTGGAGAAAAAACCAATAAAGGTCCATTTCACTTATTTCCAAAACTTCGATGATGTGCTTGAGCGATTTTCCTCGTTTTCCAGAGCACTAAGAGTTATTGCGTACGTCTATCGTTTTTAT
This sequence comes from Stomoxys calcitrans, assembly GCF_963082655.1. Classification (NCBI taxonomy): domain Eukaryota; kingdom Metazoa; phylum Arthropoda; class Insecta; order Diptera; family Muscidae; genus Stomoxys; species Stomoxys calcitrans. Next base: position 4,320,656 of record NC_081552.1, read on the forward strand.
TTCAACACGCACCCCAAATTTCGATCTAACTACCATCGATCCGATAACAAAATCACAAATTCCGAAATCCTTTTTGTCCGAAAACAACTTATATCCATTTACCAAAAGGCGTTTTATCCAAATGAGTACATGGTGCTTAGTTCCAAAAAGACCATTCCATCAACGAGTCCACTTTTATCCCTAAATCCATTTGTTGATGCTGAAGGAATTATGCGTGTATGCGGAAGATTAGAATTATCTCCAATGTTATCCTACAACGAGAGACATCCAATTCTTCTTCCCTACAACTGTCAATATTCCCGCCTTCTAATCCAATTTATTCACCAAATCAGTCTACATGGCGGAAACCAACTTGTACTTCGTTTGGTGCGAACTCAATACTGGATTCCTAAAGTACAAAACCTAATAAAAACTACAATTCATCGTTGCAAAACTTGTATAATTTACAAGAAGAAATTTCAACAACAAATGATGGCAGCGTTGCCTCCTGAACGTTGTGAGATTTCCCGACCTTTTACTCATACAGGACTGGATTTTTCAGGTCCGTTCGAGATGAAAAGCTATGCAGGCAGATGCTGTCGTATTTCCAAAGCATACGTGTGTGTGTTCGTTTGTTTTTCCACTAAGGCGATACATTTAGAAACGACATCAGACTTGTCCACTTCCTCTTTCCTTGCAGCATTTAGTCGTTTTATCTCCAGACGGGGCTGCCCTCTACACTTACATTCAGATAATGGAACTACGTTTGTGGGAGCATCCCGAATAATGGCAAAAGAATTCATTCAAACGTCACATAAGGCAATAACTTCCAACTATGCCCATCAAAATTTGACATGGCACTTCATTCCGCCCGGAGCCCCCCATATGGGAGGATTATGGGAGGCTGGGGTCAAAAGTTTTAAGCAGCATTTTAAGAAAACTATAGGTCTTCAAAAATTCACATTCGAAGAATTCCAAACACTGCTATCCAAAATTGAAGCATGCCTTAATTCCAGGCCAATTTCTCCAAGTTCACAAAATCCAACAGATCTAGCAGCTTTGACACCAGGACATTTCTTAATTGGATCCCCGATCTTAGCTCCCTTGGAACCAGAAATAAGCCAAACACGCATTTCTATCCAAAACCGTTGGCAAAGACTGAAGACTTTTCATCAAATTTTCTGTGTGCGATGGAAAAACGAGTATCTGAAGGAGTTGCAAAAACGCCATAAATGGAAGAAACCCACAGAAGATCTAAAAGAACAAATGCTGGTTGTTATTAAGGAGGAAAACTTACCTCCTAATAGTTGGCGACTTGGTAGAATCACCAAGGTCCACCGTGGTGACGATAAACGCGTTAGAGTTGCTGATATCCTTACCCAAAAGGGTACTATAACAAGACCAATCACGAAATTAGTCGTGATTTCAGATGAAATTTCCTAAATAGCTTTCCAAATTAGTCCTCATCCTTACCAAAAATATACCTTTTTATCCTAGTTTGTTATCTTTATGTTTAATCTTTAATTTTTCTTGAATCCCGAATTCTAATATCCTTTCCGTTACAGCAGTATGAACTCCATTGAAAAATCAAAGCTACAGAGGGGCAAAACAACATTTGTTTGCAGATTATGTCGAAGGCCTCATGGACTTAGGGTCTGTAAGAGATTTCAAAACTTGAACGTATCGGAAAGATTGGCAGCTGTGAAGAAATATGGGTATTGTACAAATTGCCTCGCCCATTCCCACTCTCAGGGGTCCTGTTTCACAAGGACGGGCTGTACACATTGCCATGAAAAACATCATTCACTCCTTCATGTGAATTCACGACTTCGTAAAAGTTTGTCTTCTTCTTCTACTAAAACGGATCAACGGAAAATGTCTAGACACTCATCTATTGGAATTCAACCAACAACGGCCACGCGGAGGGAAAAAACCGATACGAAAGAGTCCTGTGAAAAGGACAGTTTGCCTTCAATTTCCATGTCTCTCAGTTCAATTCTTCAACAAAATGCAGCAACTTTGCTTCCTACAGCTATTGTAAAAATTCAGACAAAAGAAGGAAAACGTCTAGCCCGATGTTTGCTGGACACGGCCTCCCGCATGAGTTGGATTTCCAAAAAGTTTGCAGACAAGCTAAATTTAACAACCCTAGAGCTGGACAATGAAATTATCTGTCCCGTCACTTTATGGTCATGTGTTGATTCCAACTATAAGCTTAAAGCCACGCTGAGGGTCAATAATCGGATCAGTACAACCACCCCCAAAAAATCCCTACCGGAATCCATCAAATCCAATTTCCAAAACTTAATCCTTGCAGACAGCAATTTCTACAAATCCTCTGCTATAGACATTGTAGTGGGGGTTGACATTTATTCTCGTATTGTTCTTGATGGCATCTACATAAAAACTGGTCTTCCGACAGCCCAGAATACTGCATTTGGAATGATTTTGTATGGTACATTTTCACCTTAAGTTCAAAAATACATATATATATATATATATATATATATATAATATTAGTTAGTTTGAAGTACAATCCTGAACTATTTTAAATTTCTATTCTATCTAAACTGAATTGCCAATATTTAAGTTTATGAATTCCATTTTTGATTTAAATACACTTTTTAAGAATAATTATATTATTAAAGCATTTCCAAAATATCTCATTTCCTATTGTTGCAGTAATACTGGAAGGCGGGCAGAATGTTTACGTCAAAAGACGTAAATATTATCCCATTCGGGGATCTAAAAATCCCAATTTTTCCTATTTAAATAGTAATGTAATTCCGCCCTCGAGCGACAAGAAAGTATCTGATTACTTTCTTGCCTCTCTTTATACCTTTTGCTGCACGAAGTGAGCCATATTGGAATTGCAGTTTCCGTAGAAACTTTCTATTCCGTTCTGTCCTTTCAACAATCCACATCATATTGGTAAGACTTAGTTCAAAGAAAATAAAAATTCCGAGAATTGATTCCAAACTCAATTCTAATTCCTTGTGTTTTATTTTCTTGTCTTTCATTTCAATTTCATTGGGGTCTTTACCATTTGAGCTATAAACCAATCGAATAGATAATTCTGTTGGTTTACATACTCTCAAGAGAGATTTTTTTCGCATAGATCTTTGGTGCTCCAGCTTACTCCGAAGCTATCCTACCATTCAGCTATTTTGTTCTGAACATCTTCGAATCAATCTAATTACGAGAATCGAATCGAATCTAATTACAAGAAATTCTCAGTTTGATCCATAACCCATGCTCTGTGAAAGGAAACAAATTATTTTAATAGACCAACTCTAGTAGATTTTACTCAACTAACCTGTTTTCAACATTTATGAATTGACTAGATAAGCCTATACTGAATTTTACCCATTTTCTACCTGCCATCGCATGGCTTAGTGGGAAATTCCTAACAAATTGTTATTCACAAAAACACAGACGAAATATCAAACCTTCTTCCAATTTACCTTTCAAGGCCATAATATAAAAGGTGTGAATTATTTCCACTGTAATTGTAGCATAGACACAGGCAGGGAAACTAAAGGCGGGGCTCAAGTCACGACTTCCAAGAAAAGAAAAGGCTCGTCACCGCAAGACGTCTAAGTGTACACATTCACATACATACAATGTGCAACATATTTACACAAGCCCATGAACACGTTCATACATAAGTTTATATTTAAACATTTAAGACTAGTTAATACAACAAATGTATCTCTTAAATTGTGGTGTGTGTGTGTGTGTGTGGATTGTGGATGGTGTGTATTCTGGAATTTTCAATTGGCATGTGTATTTGTAAATGTAGGTCGTCCATAATAAAACGACTCTCGAACACGGTCAACAACCTTCGTACACGAAACACCTTTACTTTACTTCCTCCATATGATGTACTACTAGTAGAGTGGCAGATAAAATTCAAAATTCTCTCGGAGCGACACACCCCCCTTTGGCTGAAGTAGACGAAATACCGGTTTGACATGGCTGACGATGGTGGTATGGCAACATAAAATAACCTCACGATTTGATTTCTTCTTCTTCATGAAACAAAAAAGGCCTATGCCACTTTCCACAAATCAGGTAACTGTTGTAGTACAAAAACATTTAGGAGGCATGAAGCTCTTTTGGCATGCAGCTGATGACATCAAGCGAACGGCATATTTTTCTTGCACATATGTATGTACATTGTCGGCCAGCCAACAAACACTCTCACTGCTGCCTGCTGACTTGGGCGGCGGAAGATATAAAATCGTATGATTTTGTGTGTCTACTCTAAAAAGAAGGGAGTTTGTTGACAGTTACAACACTTCCATATTGAATAGAAAACGGCGATAACACCAAACGGTCTTCTTCGTTCATTGACGCTGCATTTATTTGTGGGGTTGCTGTTGTATGAGAAGATGGAGAGAGTGTGAATTTGTTTATATGCTATCAATGGATATGTAACAGATGAAATGCATTTTTCCGGCAATAGTTTTTTTTTTTATGGAAACTCATTGTCGGCCCTACAATCAACTAAACAAATAAATAATCAATGAAATTTAGAACATTTGTCCGCAGCCTGTCCTGTTTGTGTCAAAAGAACAAATGTCTACCCCCTTCTGGCTCAATGCCAAATGAAAGGGAAAGAGAAAGTTTGACTTTTTTTTTACTTTAGTGGGGTTCAGTGGTTAACCAACTAGCCGTTACATTTGTCGAAAATTTGTTCTTGCAGAAGCATTGGGAAATAGGCAGGTGCTCAAAATCGACTGTTAGGGGATGAAAAAGCAATGTTTTATTTAGGTTACAAGGGAAAATATTTGGAGGAATTGGTTGTCGCAATCATAGAAAGCGTTACTACAGCCCAACGATTAAAGCAAATAGTCGAGGGGGAAACAATTAAGTGCAATAGCTACTAAAGTTAGAGCACATCATGTTCTGTGTATTGAGCTAAAAGGTACTCATATACCTACTAAATGGAAAAGTTTCTCAACTTGTTCTTTGAGATGAGATGTGTGGACAAAAATGCCAATAATTGTTATTAGTGCACAATGAATATATGTTTTTATATTGTATATATGTAGATATATTTATATATTTTTTATTTTCTCTTAGAGAATGAGACAGCAAATCAAAGAGCATTTAGGTCACGACAAAAAACAATAATCTCTCAATGATTATATGAGTACATGCCAAAAAACAGAATGACGTATGTATTCGAAATGTTGCATATTCTCCATAGCTAGCTGTTCAAGTCCAAACATTTAGAAAATCACAAGAGAGCCGATCGATGCTACACTATTTTCCTAATAATAGTTCAATTAAGTATGATTAAGTAAAACAAAAATAGTCACAATCGTAGTGTAATACTTTTACTATCAAGATAGCTATTGCAACAAAGTAAATTGCTCATAAATGAGTGGCAAGTAGGAAAATATTAAAAGTAAAAACATTATCTTTTTATGAGGGACAAAGTTGAACTAAATGAGACTTTGCAACAAAAGAGTGAGTCACATGGAAGAAACGTCAAATTTCCAGTATTTTGATTATAAAACAGTAAAATAAAAGTAATAAAAAAATGCGAAAAATGACATTTAATTCAGCCAACAAAAGCTAATAACTCAAATGCTCTTTGGGCTCTTTGGGCTTTTTGATGGCAACTATAAGTACGTATGTACATAAGTCAAGTCATGTGTATTCACGGTTGAAATGAAAACAAAATGATGATAACACCTACACAGTTCCGAGGTGGTGCCACACACATTCAAAAAGAAGGTGGCTTTGACTACATAGAAAGACGCTAGTTGGTGCAAACCTATCCACTTTTTTATAATGAAGCAAAAAAAAAAAAAAAAATACAATGCTTCTTATCAGCACAAGGAAATTTAATTAAATGAAAGTCGAAATTGACGCAAAACAAGGGCTCTCCATATACTATAGCCTATCACCTTAGGAATAGTGGGTTATTTGCTTCTTTAAAGATATTCATTTCAAAAATTATGAAATAGTTTCTCTATTTCAATTAGTATTTCTATAGTTAAGGCAATTATAACAAGGTTGATCAAACTTATAAAGCATGAGCTTGACACAATACTTGTTGTTCATTTTTTTTTCGCAAACGCTCATGCACACTTGGACCCAAACGTAGTGTTACACACACATATACATACATGGGATAGTGTATGTTTCGAGGGTTGTGTGATAATTTCAAAAATATGTATGTCGAACAATAAAGCTTAATAGGAAATATGAACATAATAAAGACTACTAAACTGCGATGGGAAAAGTAGACGAGAGAAACAATTCTTCGAGTGGTTGTTTTAATGACCCACATACACAGAAAACAGAGGCAACAGAGTTGGGTAATGGGTTATTCAAAAACAATATTTCCGAGGTGTACAGACATTGAATGAAGCACCATTGTTCACTGCCAAGAAAATTGAATATCAGAACCGGCCAGAACACCATTTAATTCTTGTCACTCACGGTGAAAATTGAGTTATAAGGTGAGAGTGTGCTAAGTTCGGCCGGGCCGAATCTTATATATGCTCCACCATGGATTGCATTTGTCGAGTTCTATGCGCAGTATCTCTTCTTAGGCAAACAAAGAATATTGAATATGGTCCGATTCGGACCATAAATGAATACTGAACATTGTAGAAGTCATTGTGCAATATTTCAGTTCATTCGGATACGAATTGCGCCTTGTAGAGGCTCAAGAAGCAAAATCGGAAGATCGGGTTATATGGGAGCTGCATCAAGCTATTGATTGATTCAGACCATATTAGACACGTATGTTGATTGTCATGAGAGAAGCCGGTCGTCAGTCAAATCGGACGAGAATTGCGCCCTCTTGAGGCTCAACAAGTCAAGACCCAAGATCGGTTTGTATGGCAGCTATATCAAAACATGGACCGATTTGACCCATTTACAATTCCAACCGACCTACGCTAACAAAAAGTATTTGCGCAAAATTTCAAGCGCCTAGCTTTACTCCTTCGAATGTTAGCGTGTTTTCGACAGACAGACGGAGGACGAACATGGTCAGATCGACTTAAAATGACATGACGATCAAGAATATATATCCCTCATGGGGTTTCAGACGCATACTTCGAGGTGTTACAAAATGTATGACGAAATTAGTATACCCCCATCCTATGGTGGAAGGTATAAAAAGTGTTCGTTCTGAAGAAAGGCGTATTTATCAGGTGGCCGCATCAACCTAGCTGAGAGAATTTGATATGTCAACTCATTTTTGAATTCGAAGCACAAAATTATAATTTATAAATTGTCTTTGCTGCTATTATGGTTTTTAAACTTAGGGTATATAATGGCAGGCGTCTAGCAACCTCATTCACTATCAGTTTCACTCAGGCAACTAAGGTCTATTGTGTCGCCTCCGAAAAATTCAAAAAGCGCAGAAGAACGCTGATAAAATGTACGCCAGTACAATGCCAGACATTAAAATGAAGAAGATTGGGAGCCAACATGCATGACAAAACGGCCAGGAGGTATGGAGAAGCTCCCTCCAATGTACAATTCAATACTATAATAGTCAAGAATGGAGAAAGGACTTTTGCATAAAGATAATTTTGACAGGAAAAAAGATTTTGTGTAGCCATAATCCTGCACCTACTCTTTCAATTTCAGGACAGTCTCAGAAAAGGTGCTCAACCGTCTGTGACTCCTCCTCACCCCCACAAATCAAGCTTAAGTCCGCCATGTTGCCAGTGCAAAATCAAAGTCCTGACATTGCAATGGCTTTCAGGACATTTGCATATGCACTCTGAACGGCCACACACAATGGTGACAGCGTCACCCTCGTACCCAGCAAACTTTAACTGCCTTTCCAACTGACCTGAAAATCCGACAGATATCCAACAGCCAATTGGGGGTACATACCTCCCCCCTTGTGGTGATTGAGCTCCAATCACAATCTTCCTATTTGAGCCATTTGTTAGCATTCACTTGGTAGCTATCTACGGCTACAATAACCTTATGAAAACTATTCAAACCTGCCATCATGGTGGTTTTGTGGGTTGTTGTAAAAAAAAATTAAAAAATGTTGCGAATGAACGAAAATAGTACCAGCCATAAGGCCGTAAATATAAGAAATTTCATCAAAATCGGACAGATCCGAACAACTCTCTTTCTGTAGAAATTTTAAATGCACATACGAATTCGAGTATCTAAAGGTGTTATCAGACCAAAAGTTTTTGTCTTATGACTTATCATCAAATTTGTTACCACACAAGTATGTTATTTTTGTGTGACATAACCTAAAAATGTAACCAAAAGCTGATTTTGTATGGCTACAAATGGTTAAAGTTGTGAGAAAACTGTTTAAATCACAAAGTTGTGAAAACAATTTTATTTGGGATTGCTTTCATTCAACTGACAACAAAAACAGCTGATTTCTTAATATTTTTCTCAGAAGGAATAGAGCGCCGCTCTAATCGAATAAATAACAGTGCTTTTTTGAAAAGTGATTTTCATGTGTTATTTTCATTCGTATCACACTATGTGTGCAACTTTAACAATACCAAAATTTGACATGTCACAAGACAAGAACATGTAGTGTGATTGCACCTTAAAGGCCTGGTTATGCACTCGTAAACATAGCGTCAATCAATAACAGCCGGCCGGGTTTGGCGGTATTAAGATGTCAGGTTTTTGTTTGCATTCTCTTTGTTGCTGTCTTTTTTCTCGCATATTCTCTGCTCGTTTACGCGCACGCACACAAATTTCTTTGCGTGTGTTGGCAAAACGTCGATCAGCTTGATGGCAGATTGCACCATATGATTTGTGGTTGTTATACGAATGAGACCACCTTTAGTTGTGTCGCCATGAGCGTAAATGTAGGAAAACGTGTCAGCTGTTTTATTTTTTCTCATGAATACACATACAAATGATTACCGAACGTCACAAACAATAATTTTTATTTAGAAAACTGCTATTCTCCTATTGTATGATCTCTCTGTGGAATTTATCCTCTTATTATGTGCAGCCCTTTGGTATTTAGCTCGAGAAATCAAGATGCATGTCGATAGAGACGTATCAACAGCATCACAAGAAGTTGTTTATGTTTAGCCATTTGAAGGATGTTGAATTCAGAAATACCAGAGCCAGGGAAATGTTGAGATACAGGGCCTCGGTACTATGACTTTGTTTGTTACGTCGCGAAAGTCCTTAACAAACCAAAAGGACATTTGGCGATTTGTAGCGGCTATTCTGACGGAACTCTCCGACATCAAATTAGAATTGGGAAAAACGAGAATCCACTGAAGACGATCAATCAAATATTGATTTAATGTTCGGCACTGGCCCGACGAAAATAAAAATTCCTTGGGAATTTATCAATCCAGACGCGGTTTAAATCAGGGTTAGAGCATGTTTGCCGTAAATACATGTGATTTAACAAAGATCATGGTTTAGGGCCTGGCCTGAAGTGGCTAGTGACCAGAGAGCACCGCAAAGAATGACTGGATGGCTAACTACGATTATAGTGATGTTGACCATATGTCCTCAACCTAACCTAAATCTTTAAATTAAACTCACTATCCTCTTAGAAGTCTGCATAACTTCTCTAAAGTAAAAGATCTGTAAGTTGTAGTAATAGAGTTCTTGTTATTGCAGAGCGGCTCAGGAAATGGCCGCTCTGCAATATTATCTAAAGACAGCTCTGAGGTTCTTTCCCTCTTTTTTGAAGCTCACCTCGAATTGTGAATAAGGAAAAAAAACAAGAACATTTGCATGTGGTCGTGGTTTACTTTAACTGAAAGTGATTAGAAATAGAAAAAGTGCGTACGTACGCCAATAATGGCGATGATGATGATGTTGCTATTGTTCAGCGTGTGTGGTGTGGTGTGGCGGTCTCATGTTATCAATATTAACCTACTAATACCACTAGCAAAGTTTACTATCAACTCGAGAACAGCAGATGTTAGAATATGAACTCATTCCTTTAACCATAATACAAAACAATCAACAATGACTGAATTCTTAGTGTTCAGCTTCCAATGAAATATGAATGATTCAATCAATTGAGGACCCAATGATTATTGAATATGCACATACACATATATATAAATATAAACGTTTTAATGTTATGCACACGATAGAATCGCTTATCATTAGCAGAGATTATAGGCATACATAAACGACAAGTGATGTATTAAAGCAAAAAGAATATGGACTTTAGGGCTACACCTGCACAAGAAAATTGGCAAAACATCTCCCCAACAACACCTCCCAAAAAAAAAAAAAAAAATATAAAATAAAACGAAAACGAAACAATGATAATAGCCCCTTTCATGTTGGAGCCACTAAAAGCTTCAATGGAAGTAATCTCTTGTTGCTTAAGTGATTGCAATTTATCAGTTTTTAATCGTTCATTGGCCATTGGAGGGGTGTAGCAGGCCCTTATCAGAGCCTTTCTTTGCGCCAACCACGAATTCACAAGTGATGATCTAGTTTTTCACTCATACATATATAGTTATGATCATAACAGAAACTACGACAAACGCCTACATATATGCACTGCCGATGTATAGGAAATTTCGTGCTGCTTCTTGTTTGATTTGTAAAACATCGTATGACACTCTTTGACCTAAATTGCGATTTCCTCCTGAATGAATCCCGACAACAATGCACTGGTCATATTATCAATCAGTTCATGGAAGACATTGAAAGCCAATGACACCTAATCTTTTGTTATATTTGAAATTATCAAAAGATTTTAGCAAACCAAAAACAAAAGTGACGAGGCAGAAGAAAGAGATGATTATTATATATATATATAGATAATGCCTGTCTGCTACAAATGAACCTTTGATATTTTCCTGAAACAAAAGACGCTTAGAACATCAATTTTTTCCCCCTCCACCAAACAATGGTGGCTCACCAATCATCTTACTTTGGGGGTTTTTGATTCGCTGACTCTATAGAAACAACAAACTTTCTCAAAATTTTAAATGCTAATGGCTATCACGAAAAGCGAAAGAAAAAATGTTGATAAATGAAAAAACAATTTAAATAAGAATTTATAAACAAAAAGCCCATCTAGCAGATATTATCTTTTTTTCTTTCCAGTCCCCCTTTCAAGTCGCAGCGTTTTGAGCCATCGCAACGATAAGAGGAACACCATACATAGCATTCTTGCAAACAGAAACGTGACCATGTTACGTACTAAGGAAATAAGTCATAACTTGCTCTGGATAGAAGCGGCGTGCAAACGTGTGTGGATAGCATGGAATGGAAACAAGTGCTTAGGCATCATCATACGATATTTGTTTGCAAAGAATGCAAAGATGAAAAGCAAAACGAAAAACCACACAGCAATGATGATGTATGCCAGGGAATAAAGGCGTAAGCACAACAGAAAAAAGCTAAAACATAAAAGAGGCTGCAAGCTACGCTATGCGAGTAGGAAAAAGTTATATGTAAAATGCTTAGTAGGGCGTAGACCTTAATGATAAATTCGCTTGATGGTAGACTTTACAGTTAAGAACAAGTTTATGCAAAATGTTAAGAGGCTTGTGTGAAGTGCTGTGACATTTGTGGAAACGTAACCTTAATTGAGATAAAGGTGGATGATATTAAAAGTGTCTGAAGGCCATACAAGACAATAAAAAAATCAAAATGTGCTCCAGCCAATGGTTGTTTGATTTGGAAATGGGGCCTGAACAGGAGGGGAAAATGGTCAGAAAAAGGTGCAGGCAACGGCGGCCATGTTAATTTGAAGACGATGAATTATGCCTCAATCTCAAGGCAACCGGTTGTACGCACCGCATTGACCCAATGGTGTTCTTCATCAGCAAGGGCTGCCACCTCAGTGTACAACACACTGATACAACAAAAAGCAACAACAACATGAATGATGACCCGAGGAATGTACCTAATACTGTTCTCAGTCTGCCATTACACTTGTATGTAAGAAATGATTTGCTATAGACTCAGGAATACTATAAGCCAACCATTAAAGAATAACTCAATTGAATTGAATTTTGTTCGAAAATTTATTTCTAAAGAAATGTTGTATTAATTTCGTTTGTTATTGGTCATTAAATTAGTGATTCAATTTAACAAAGTTACTTCATCGTAGTCTTATCAACGTTTCGTTGGCTTTATTCCAACACCATCAGGAGATATTAAAAAAAAAAACAAAAAACCTCCTGATGAGTTTGGAATAAAGCCAACGAAACGTTGAGAAGACTACGATGAAATAACTTTGTTTTATTGAATTATTAATTTAATGACCAATACAGCCTATAGGAAAATTTGTATTGCCATGCAAAGGGGATTAAATAAGGTGGTCTCTCCCCGGTAGCCAAGTTGGTAGCGTGCCTGGATTACCAGTGCACAGGGGTCGTGTGTTCGATTCCCGCCAGAAGCCTTGATCTGTCGCTACTGTGGTATTACAATGGACTTAAAATTGTCCAAGTGAGTCTGTAAAGGACTGCCACTCTTACCTAACCTTACCTAAGCTTTCATCTTTCTCGCATATTCTCTGCTCATTTATGCACACGTATACACACACGCACACAAATTTCTTTTTTTGTGTTGGCAATTCCTCGATCAGCTTGATGGCAAGATGGCGCACTAAACCATATGATTTGTGGTTGGTGTACAAATGAGACCACCGTGAGTTGTTTCGCCATGATTGCCATGGAAAACTTTTCACTTATATTATTTAATTGTATTTTCTATTTTATTTTATTTTTGAGTTATAAAAAAAGTTATTCTAAATTTTCCTATCAACATTCCATTAAGGAACAGCGGATTATATCACTGATTCCTGTCCGATACAAGTGTAAGCTCATAGCTGAGTCCGAACGGCTTGCCGCAGAGCGACACCACTTAGTAGGGGAGTCTACTTAGGTGATAACCTATGGTAATTATCTCACAAGTGCCGCCCCTCCTGCCATGGGAGGATATAACCACAGCTGAACATTTTTTTTTGATGTTCTCCCTGAGATATGAACCCAGTCGTTCAATGTCAAAGACGGAAATGGTAACCTCTGAGCTAGGATGAATCCATTTTGTGCATGATATTTAAAAAAATCTCTTTTTGTGTTGTTCAAAATTTGCGTATGTTATCGCTTGAACAGATGCATCCAAAGCTGCTATTACACGTCAGACATGTCATATCTAATTTCAAATATGGCAACTCTGAAAGTTGTACACACCGTATGATACGTACAAAAAATGTAATGACAAATGGATTTCTTTTTGATTAAATCGAGCTTTTATTTCATTGAACATGCATGTAGACACCATAGAACAGCAATAAGCCACATTCAAATAAGTGCGCACGATAAACATGAAGCGAATGGCACGTTCACTCCTTATACCAGCAATCGTTGTTGACGCTTGCGCCTCTCAACGACAAAAACATAAAATGCTCCTTTGAATTCGTTGAGCTAAGTGTTTAAGTGTTTTTGCCAATCATATTTTGCATGTTAAGCAATACACACGAGGGCTTTTATTGGCCGCAACTGAATAGAAGACTCACACACACACACACAGCTACCTTTCAAAATTATGAGAGCTGAAATTAATTTGCATGCTTTGTAATGGTTTGAGTAGAGAAAAGAATGGAAGTCAGTGTGTCATTTTTGAACAGACGGAGACAGACAGCACGTGCGCCAATCATTAAAAAATTCTCATTCAAAAATAAAAAATGCAAGTGCAAAAAAAAATTTATGCCGCTCAACAATACCTCCTCTGCTTGCTTTGGCTTCACATGGCGACCATCTGAGTGGTGCTCATTTGCAAATAAAACAGGATATGCGGCGACCAAATTAAAAAAATCCACTGAACCATTACTAAAACGTTCGAGCATCTCTCACTTTATTGTATGTGTGCGTGTGTTTCCAGTTAAATTTGTTTTTAGGTCTCATGCGGAACAGACAATAGCTTTGACCAAACTGGCTATTGAGTCCCAAATTTTGGGTCTCATGCGCTTCTCTGATTGACATATGTCTATAAAAAAGTACAATACACATATAATTCGTACTAGCAGCTGAGGATTGATGAAGGCGCTCGGATATTAGAGAGTTATGCAGACTGCTCGATGCTTATGGTGTTCTTTAGTTGGAAGTTTTCACCATCCATTTTCGCCATCCGCTTGGGATGAGCCAATGTGATGGGAGGGGTAAATGGCTGATTAGGAATGTATCGATCATATTACGGAGTGAGACTCCGCACCTGTGTATTTTCACAGGATTAACACGCCCATCAAAGACTGAGCAAAGAGAGCATCGACTATTGCTAGACGCTGTTAGGTATCTAATGGCTCATGGCTGTTGCCTCTTACACACTACGGGAGAGTCAGGGAGATCCCCCATTGGGCAACTATTTCGGCAGGTTCAACGCGTTCTACGATGACTGGTCAAAGTAGGATTCGCCTAATGCAAGGACTATTCCAGATAGTTTATTTATTTATTTGTTATTACTCAAGCAAACTCCCTTAATGGGATACACATTGATAGATAGGACGGAAGTTTCATTACACACAATAAAAAAAAGAGAACCGCAACAAAGAGCCGGGGCCTGTTTGATGTAAAAGCCGGGCATGCATAGGAAATGTTTCAACTTCTCATCATCTTCCCCACAAGCACTACACACGCTGCCACTTGACGCACCTAATATGTGTTGATATTTTAGCACTTTACAACATGGTTAGCTTGTGAAGAGTAGCTTTTCCCCATAGCAGGATCTTCTATGCAAAAAAAAAAAAAACATTTCGTCCACCCTTGCTGCAACCAAGTTTTTCTAGGACAGGTCTATTCTTTGCGTGTTTTTCTACCCATCCGTCTTTGATGGTTTAAATAAAAACATAATTTCATAAAATCAGGTAAAGTGGAAACCAAAGGGCTGTAATAATAGGATTAGGTTAATAATTTGACACATTAGAATCAAAAATTGCACCTTTTTTACAAGTATTTAGAGCATCTTACATTTCGAAATGTCAAAGTCGTTTTAGGTTATGCTAAAGAAAATAAGAAAAGTTTTTGAAAATTCCATTTTTAACTGATTTTTCCTATTGTCCATTTCACCATCTACTTCTGGCCCATTATGAGTGGGATGGATCATCATAATGCTGATGATAAATGTGTGTTGGAATGTGCCCCACCACATCGTTACAATAGTAGCAGAAAAGTTCAATAAATTGCGTATCATTATGGAAATCAAGAATTATATATGAAAGAAAAATTACTATTTTTAACATCAATCAACCAGCCAACCACATACGCAAATGCTGCTCTTTATCAATGTGTTATAAGGACTTGGACTCACAATAAATGTTACATACTCCGTGTTTATAGGATGAATTAATCATTCAATGAAAATAATAAGGAAAATAAAAAGTAGTAAACGTTTTATAGAAGTATTTAAATTCTTTGCATGTGGCTATAGAAAAACGTTTTTATTGTGCACAAAAATCAAATAATAACAACATCATGGTGTCCAATTAAACCGGAATGATAATCGCTATACTGGTGTACAGTAAGTGCAATAAGAAAAAAAGACTACCATGTTTCTAATACAAATATTAGACATGCTAGTAGATTTATAACAATTTCTCAGTGCATAGTCCAAAGGAGGGGCTTTCATCCAATAAAGAGAATCTGATAGTAAAAAAAAGGGGGAAATGTTCGTAGGAAGTTTTAGTTTTATGTGCGTCATAAATGACAGTTTTAGACAAAAGTTAGAAGATTCGGTTAGAAGAGAGAACACCTTTTTAACCTAGTTGACGCTGGAAGGTACATTTGAAAACCGTTTACGTCTACATTTTTACAGGCATCCATCAGATACTGAAGAGCCTTACATTCCATTTATCGCCTACTCGTCCACTTGTCTGTCTGTCCACTCTTTTCTATTGACATTTTATTTTTAATGGTTGTTGGCCAAACAAACAAAAAAAAAAAGAAATCGTCAAAGCCATCAAGCTCAGCAATGCCAAAAATTGTTGGCTTGGCTAACAGACAACTCTGCAAAGAGCGAAGTGCTTAAATTACACTACCTTAAGCGATAGATAGGGAGATTCTAGGAACCTTTATTCCCATTACCATTCGAAATTCATCAGAGAGGAATACTTGATACCAGTGACATTTCAATCGAATTTAGATTCCGAGACTTTGGGTGGCACTCCGGGACAGATATTTTATTGCTCCTATGCCAAGGTTATCTTTATTAAGAAGTGGGCTTAAAGTTCTTATCCAGTTGAAAAATGTACCTGACTTTCGTATAGTCATCAGACAATGTAAGGATACAATTCTGTCAAATTTTAAGTCAATCTAGCCATGTGCGTCCCTCTGTCTTTCGCACGTTAACTTTTGAAGGAGTAAAATTAGGCGCTTGAAATATTGCACAAACATTTCTTATTTGTGTAGGTCGGTTGGGATTGTAAATGGGCCAAATCGTTCGATGTTTTGATATAGCTGCCATATAAACTGATCTTGGGTCTTGACTTCCTAAGCTTCTAAAGCTCACAATTCTAATCCGATTTGGCTGAAAATTTGCATGTGGTGCTTTGGTATTACTTCCAACAACTGTGCCCAGTATTGTCTAATTCGGTAGATAACCTTATATAGATGCCATATAAACCGACCTTTGGTCTTGACTTCCAGAGCTTCTAGAGGGTGCAATTCTTATGCGATTTGGCTAAAGTGTTTTGGTATGAATCCCAACAATTGTGTTAAGTATGGTCTAAATCATTCCATAACCTGATATAGCTGTCATATAAACCGATCTCCCGATTAGATTTCTTGGGCTTCTAGAGGGCGCAATTCTTATACAATATGGTTGAATGTATGTCATTTTGGTATGACTTCTAATAACTGTTTTAAATATGATCTAAATCGGCCATATAAACCGATCTCCCGATTAGACTTCTTGGGCTTCTAGAGGGCGCAATTCTTATACAATATGGTTGAAAATTTGCGTATGTCGTTTTGGTATGACTTCCAACAACTGTGTCAAGTATGGTCTAAATCAGAACATATCCTTATATAGCCGCCATATTAACCGATCTCTCTGTGTTTCGTCACACAATTTTCGGTCATTTTGAAACCGTTAGCAATTTAGCCACTTTCCGATAGTAAATTTTTGAATATTTTTTTCTTGTTACAGAATCTGCCTACATCGGCCTAGGTTTAGAGTAGAAAAACTTAAATAAAAACAAAATGTTTGACCTAAACTCTTGTTTTAACGTTTCTAATGACTGTTTTTTTTCACTTCAAGTAACAGATTTTTATGAATTTTCAAAATTTTTTAAACCATTTGACTTGCTGTCCCTATTATTTCGCCTACATTTTGACCTTTTGTAGCAATAGTGCTTTCTTGCAAAATATCAGAACATGTTTGACATTTTCTTAAGGGGAATTATTTTTACAGTGTGTATGCAATGAAAAATTGTTATAAGCGTTTTGTTGTCGATGAAGGACTCCATCGGGTCAACCCGGTACGTACAACCGGCTGCCACGGGATTGGCTTATGCGCTTTAGAATCCTTTACTTTTTCCCCATTTTTTCGCACATAAATGTAACTAAAAAAAAAAGACATCTTCGGTCTGTTATAAAATTAAGCCTTTTGGCAATATCCACTTGAATGTAGAGAACGAATAGAAATTTAATTAGGCCACGGCACGAATCATCAATCGGCAAGGTTATATTCTTCTATGTACACTGCTCGTAAACTATTTATATGTATGTGTGATTAAATATTTGAGAATAATTACAGTTTTCACTCAGTATTGACTTGCATGGGGTGGGTGCTTCTTCATAATTTGTTCGTTGTTTTTAATTATTGTCTTGATCTATCTCTCACACATACATACATACATACATGTCTAGAGTCAAAGTCCACCGTTTCTCTGCTCGAATGACGTTGATTAATTGTTTGTTCTATGTTAAGAAAGTAACATTTGAAACAGAAGAGCTAGTCTTAGGTTCAAATAATTTTAGGACAAATAGTCAAATATTTACTAACGCATGTCTTGCAAATGAATAATGATTATGAGATTAAAATGACGCTTACCCAGCGAAAAAGAAATTGGGTTAATTGCTTATATGAATAATACAAAAAACAAAAAAAAAAAAATCAAAATTAAATGGCAATTAGCTGCCTAATACAACAGCACCCAAAAATATTGCCCTTCATAAAGACAAATGAACCTAAATCCCATGGCAGCCGGCTGTACGTACCATCGGGTCAATCCGATTGCCGCACTATAAATATGGGCATAATACGATCAAATCTATAAAAGTGCTCCGATTTTGATGAAATTTGAAACAATTGCAGAAGACATATTGTATTTTTAAAAATTTTTACATAAAAACACCCCATAGTGGTACAGGGTGCCAATTATAGGCCATTTTTAGCTTCGTTTACATTATAGGACTTGAAACTTTTAGACTTGCAGGACCAAATTGCTTGGTTTTTGTCGTGTATCGAAAGAACTCTTCGATATGAACAAAATGCAAATAAAAAAATATATGCCTTATTGTGCATTATGTAGAGAGATATTAGCTTCCATATCTATGTGTCACTCGAATTGAACTAAAATTGCTTTGTTATGCACATCTGCCCACCTATCTTCACGACATTTGGCCCAGACTATTTTCACAAGACTCTTAATATAGTCTTTGAATTTTATTGAAATCGGTTCAGATTTAGATATAACTCTGTGCAGCTGTGTTCAAAATTGTAGGAGTGCTACCACCTCACATTTTTCACAAGATAAATTATTTTGTATATCAACATCCAAATTAAGTGATATTCTAAGAATATTTAGAAGGTTAGCTAAGAATTAAAAGGTATCTCAGGTTCAGGTTAAGCTATGACCAGCTCAGTCTCCTGTCGTCAATCCCATTGAACAGTTATGGTGAGACATTGAAATAATGTTACAGAGAACCGAATGTCAAATGCGGAAAAGCTATGGAAAGCAGGCACAAAATCCTTTTCAAGCTATGCCAGGATCACCCTGTCAAGAGATGCCATGATCTTGTTGAGACTACAAGGACCATAGATGTAGCGAAGACATCAAAAAAGAGGCTATTAATCTGGGCGCAGAAATAATTAATTTACAACTTTTGTGCCATTTGCTTTAAAAGTATTGGGTTATGTGTCAATACTCCTATTGTTTTGAACAGCTAATTTTGGGGAAAAAATTATTCAATGAACATTTCTAATTATTGTAGCTTAAGTTAAATAATTTATTGCTAGACAATTTAGAGAATTGAATAATAATAAAAAATGTTTACCAAGAAATAAAAGTTTGTTTTTTAGAGGAGTACACTACTATTATTTTGAACACAACTGTATATGCACGATATCGACTTTAAAAGCCATAGCAATATGATTTATCAACAAATATTCCCGAAACTGTGCAGATTGTTTTCTTTAGCACTGTGTACTGAATTCGGCAGACATCGGTTCAGATTTGGATATAGCTGTCAGACATATTGGGTTGCTAAAAAAGTAATTGCGGATTTTTTTAAAAGAAAGTAAATGCATTTTTAATAAAACTTGGAATGAACTTTAATCAAATATACTTTTTTTCTAAAGCACGCTAAAAGTAACAGCTGATAACTGACAGAAGAAAGAATGCAATAACAGAGTCACAAGCTGTGAAAAAATTTGTCAACGCCGACTATATGAAAAATCCGCAATTACTTTTTGGGCAACCCAATATATGAGGTACATTAGACAAGTCTTAGACAGCTCATGTGACATGTCCGATCGCGTAATTGTAGCTTAAGATGATCTTAGTTCACCAAATTTCCATATGTTAAGCTTTCAGAAATCCAATTTTCTTCTATAAATTCGCATCTATCGAAGCGTTTTTTTTTTATTCTTTTTGTGACAATGTTGTAGGATTTCTATGATTTCGTAATTTCTAAAAATAGACATCTTACGCTTCATCGCTTTTGTCTTTACAAAGTTTGGTTGATAAAAGCTATGGCAAATTGTTTCTAAATATTTCCAGCTCATGACCTACAATCACGAGTCTGCTAAAGAGGAACCCGAGAGTTGGCTGTGCGTTGCTGTGTAAGTGTGTAGGTTAAGAAGGCACATATCGGGAATGATGTGGAACGATAAATGCCATAGAAGAAACACATTGTGTTGTGCCCACAATGCTACGCTCAACATAATTACATACATGGAGGGCAACAGAAAAGAAAGAGGAGCAACGGAGAATCCACTTGGGGGCAAATTACTACGTCTTAAGAAACAGCGGCAATGTTTTAGTATTGGATGGTGTTGTTGGTTTCAAGATAACCAAAAGACAGATGTGGTTGCTGTCGTTTCTCTGGGAAATGTCGACAAGCCCCCAATAATATTTTGATACCCACTACAACTACACACATTGCTGCTTGTTTGTTTTGTTAATCATGTACTGCGTTGTGGTCATTCGTTTCGATGTTTTGCTTTGCAGTCTATTCGAATTCGAATAACAAACGTTGAATATTTTTGCTATTCAAATGGTCAAATTTCAGTTCTTTTTTTAAATAATTAAGCATTTATAAGAAAGCCATTCAACATGGCCGTTGCTTTTGTTTATGGTAATTTAAGCTGCCTACTTTCAAAGGCTTGGCTGCTTTTTTTTTAAAAATTATGTGGCTATTGTAAATTCGTTTGGGACAACGATTTGTTTTAATTTGAAGAAAAACCAATAACATTTGTTTGCATTGAGTGGAGCAGTTTGCCATGTATGAGGGCTCAAATGTGTTCCACATCAATCATTATGGCATTTTCTGCCATCTGCTACTCTCAATCATCCCCCAATTATGTACCTTTAGTGCAAATTCAACTTGACATTGAAAATCATAGACACTACGTCACAATCTTACTTACCTAGGGGTAAATCGCACAAGAGACAACAGGCTGCCAAAGATCCAGCAGAGGCGCCACCGATTTTTTCCAAAAGCAAATGGGGAGCATACTTTTTAAAACAAACAGCCACGCCAACATGATAGATGCCCAAGAAACCACAGCCGGCAAATGAGAGATTCATAATATTGTCGATCCAACAAAGACAAGTGGTTAAGCGAAATGTTAAGGACCACACCAGTGAGATAATTGCTCCTCCTCGTAGTATTTAATTTCACAAACTGATGAAGGGGATGATGAACGAACGCACCAACAACAATTCACAACAAAATCAATTGATTGCGGCGATTGTTATTGTTTTCAATATTATGGGTTTTTTCTTTTGCTATTTTTTTCGCTTTCAATGAATAACAACAACAGTTCAGCGCTCTCCTCCCTTTGTAATGTGTGCTGCTGCTGCTGACGAATCGAAATTGTTTTGTTGTTAATGTTTTTGCGCTCTGGTGACGTTTATTTTTGTTATGTTTGCTGCTGTATTCGCAATATAAAAAGAAACGCGAAATTAATTCGCGTCTTCCGTTGCTCTTGTCTTTGCTCTGATGTTTGCAAAGGCTCAGAAAAATCAAAATCTGTCTAATTTCGTATTTGTGAGATCTAAAGCTTTCAAATGTACTTTTTTTCTTCTTTCACTTTGGTGTTTTTTACTTTTACTCAACTTTTAAAAAGTCGCGTCAATACAAAAAAACTACAATTATTTTGAGGGCTTTCGTTTCAACACTTTGCATAAATAAAATAGGCAATTTTCAATGATTTGTTCACTTTTTTTTTTAAATTAAAATTCGTTAAATTTTCCGCAAGGCAGTTATGATATTTCTTTTCACTTGTTTCAGTTGATTGTCTTGTTATGAGTTGTTGGTGCTATTTTCAGCTGTATTTATAGATTTCTTTTGGCTCTCTCTCCATTATTCCAGCAGTTGGGAGACTAAGCACAATGCTGTCGCCTAAGCGACGTAGTCTAGGCGAAACGAATTTTCGTTGTATACTACGGAGGTTTTTGTGTCTCGACTAAGCAGACGTCTTTTTTTTTACTGCAAAAATTTTATAATTTTTTACTAACGGACTGAGAATAAACTGAAACCCTCCAGGCATCCAATTGCGTATTTTGCAACCGTGATGCCGGGATCCTCACCACCCGACATGGATTATGATGTCGTGGAAGTAGTGGCCTCATCGTCTAATGCACAAAAGGCGGCGAATACATTACCAAGCTCCTACGAGCGCGAAACAACTGAGAACGAACGCAAGAGACTAAGGCATGATGACTCCATTTTACCGCAAAACGTCGACATTTCCCAGCTTAATAAAGCCATTTCAGCTAACAACATTAATGATCAAAACAGATTCTCCTTACTGGGTGTGCTAGGCGATTTGGAAATAAAATCCGTCAAGCAGGCAAGTACAAACGATACACAACGTACCTCTGAGTCCAAGATGGTTCCTGAACCGAAAAAGAAAAATTGGTGCCCACCAATTTTTCTTTATAATGTTAACATAAAAGAGTTGGTGGATGATCTGCGCTCGAAGATACCAGACAGCTCCTTTAAAGTTAAAAACGTCAATAGAAATAAAAGTAAGTTGTACTTCGCCGATGTCAATACGCATACTTCTATGATGACAATTCTTCGATCGAAAAACATAAAATCTCACTCCTTCACTCCTAAAGAGTTGAGACAAGATTCTGTTATCATCCGTGGCCTACATTCCAATACTGATGTGGAACAAATTAAAGCCGAACTAGATGTCCTGGCTCCAGAGACTATAGATACTATTTCCAAATTTAAAACTTCTACATCAATAAAGAACAATATTGACACTGGTCTGTTTATTATTTCCTTGAAGCCTAGCAAGACGATTGGTGACGTTTCCAGCATTCGGGGGATTCTTAATCAAATTGTTTCCTGGGAGAAACCGAAGAGAAGGAGCGATTTACAATGCCATCGATGCCAAAGATGGGGACATATTTCACGCAATTGTAATTCGGCGTATACTTGCGTTAAATGTGATAAGCAACACGAACCTGGAGCCTGCGACCGTGTAAAAACTGATACCTCCGATCCATTTTGCGCTAACTGCAAAGAATCTGGCCATCCAGCAAACTGGAAAGGTTGCCCCATCTACAAAAAATACGCTGCCGCGCGTAAGGAAAGAATAAATAAAGCCATCCAAAACAATGCTACCGCAAAAAACAATGTAAGTAAAGCCATTAATGTTACAACTAATTTCACCGAAAAATCTTTCGCAAACCTATTCCATCAAACTACCCCAAAAAAATCATCAATTATTGAACAATTTCTGAATCTTGCCAAATTATTCTTGGAGCCTGAGGAGCTCACAATTGAGCAAGAGATCAGTATATTCCTCATGGAATATCAGACTATGTCAAAGACAGAGGCAAAGGCAGAATTTTTGCGTCTCCTAAGAAAAGTAAAATCTAATGATCCATAGATCAATAAATGTACTTACCTTCAACGTTAGATCTCTTTTTGATCTAAGTCGCCAAATTGACCTGCGTAACACCCTGATAAACAACAAAATAGATATTGGACTTATCCAAGAATGTCATCTCCGTAGGAGACGAAACTTAAAAATTGATGGCTACAACTTTGTTTATGATGGTTCACCCTTAGGGGTAGCAATTTTGATAAAAAACAACATCGAATACAATAGAATTGTATTCACCGACATTGGTCTGAACTCAACTTTCGTTCAGATAAATACATCGTTCAACAACACCCAAAAAAGAATCTTAGTTGGCTCTATTTATATCCCTTGCAGTTATGCAGTGCAAAGACTTCAAAGTGATCTTGACAGGCTGTTAGACCTGCTTGCTAGATTCGATGGCTTTATTGTTGGTGGCGACTTGAATGCCAGAAGCCTCTCATGGGGTGACAGTTCCGAAAACTTAAACGGCAAAACACTGCAGGCCTGGCTGCTAGATCACGCGTTGGACGTTGTCCGACTCTGTGACTCTTCGCCTTCCTACCCAAATGGCCCATCTTTTCTTGATCATTTCCTCGTCAGCCCAAATCTTTTGAATACTATAGAAGCAAACTTTAGAATTTCAAGCCTATCTACCTTCTCGGATCATTATCCAATAAAATTGGAACTGAATCTTCACTCCTCTGAAGTTGTCACGAAAGCACCCCAATCTTATACATCTTACAAAGACACCAATTGGATAAATTTTCGAAATGATCTGGATTCTGCTTCCTTGAGCCTTATGCCCCCTTCAAATAGAAATTTGGAAGTCAATGAAATTGACATCTTCATAGACCGATTCAACAACATTGTCACCTCCGTACACGATGCCCATTCCCGCAAAATTATAGTCCATCAGGACAAGCTTCCACTTTCTGAGAAAGTGAAGCGATTTTTTAGAATAAAACACAGTTGGCAGAAAGACCTTAAAAAGATCTTTCACAGAACAGGCAACAGGCGAAGTCAGGAATATATTATTCTCTCGAAGCAGATCCAGCTGCTCAAAACGATAATTAAGGAAACTATAAATATTGAAAACACACAACATTTCAACAAAAAACTGCAAAACATCAGACCGGGGCCATCAGCATTCAGGCAGGTCTATAATATAGTGGGGAAAAGCAAGTCCTCTCTTTGTCACAGCATAATGCACAACGACTCCGAACTGTTCAACAAAGCGGAGATTGCCGAGCAATTCCAAGTGACGTATGAGAGAACATTCAGCCAAAGAACACCAATAAACCCAGTTAGTGACTATGATTCAAGAGTGGCGGATTTTCTAACGCCGCTGCCACACCAAATTTATAATTTTAGTGAAAACTTCCCGGCCATACAGAATCCCGATACTTTCCACTTTACCAGCACTGACACTATCCGAAACATCATCTGCAATATAAATAATAAGAAGTCTAGCGGTGCTGATAAAATTTCAAACTTCATACTGAAACACTTACCACAATCTTCACTACAAATTCTTGAATGTATCTTCAACAACTGCACAAACCTTGGGTACTTTCCGTTGGAGTGGAAAAAGGCCATCATAATACCAATCAAGAAAAAGCCAAGTAGCAAGACTGTAGCTGAATATCGTCCAATTTCTTTGCTCTCCAACGTTGGCAAAATCTATGAACAAATCCTAAAAGAAAAGATTGAGAATGAGTTCATTGTAAATCCTATCTCCGATTATCAGTTTGGGTTTAAAAAAAGCCACTCAACACAACATGCACTGTTGAAATTCCACACGGATATTATCCAGAATCTCAGAATCCAATCCTGTACCGTCGCCATTGCGCTTGACATTGAAAAAGCCTTTGACTCTGCGTGCCACAAGGGAATCCTGTATAAAATGGTAGAGATTGGAGTAGACCCTTACTTGATAAAGATATTGAATAGTTTTTTTACGAACCGTTTTTTCACTGTGAAGATTCAAGATACGATTTCATCTCCGGGCAGCGTCGGTAGTGGAGTTCCTCAGGGGAGTGTTTTAGCGCCTTTTCTATTTAACATTCTTTTGTACGATTTTCCTCACACCAGCCGAGACTCGCAGGCAGTCTTGTATGCCGACGACTGCTTGATATATGGACATCATCCTTCTCCTCAGCTGGCTCTCCGCAATGCATCCGCTCATCTCAAGTTGATAAATGATTTCTACAAGAAATGGGGGATTAGAATTAATGCTCTGAAATCTGAAGCCATCTGCATCAGAAATGCTTCAGGGAAATGCCCAAGAAATGTAGTCCCTGAGAGCAAACTTCTTCAACTTTCACTGGATGGTGTCGACATTCCATTCAGAAATACAATTAAATACTTAGGCATTAATTTCAACAACTTGATGAAATTTAATTCACATGCGAGAGCCACACTACAGAAAGCAAAGAAAATAGCAGCCTCATTTGCGTTTCTATTTAATAACAAATACTTACCGCAAAGCACTAAACTATTGCTGTATAAAGTTGCAATCAGGTCATTACTGCTGTATGGATTTCCTATCTGGTTCTCAATTTCTCCTGTAGTAGTCTCCGAACTTGAAATTTTTGAACGCAAAATCATTAGAAAATGCGTAAACAAACACTTTGAAACTCCAATCAAAAGATTTTCCAATAACATCATATATGACGCCGCAAATGTCCAGCCACTATGTAAATACGCCATGCACCATCAAAAGATATTTAGCGAGAGACTACAAAACCACGAAAATTCACTTTTGTATGATATTTTTAACGCTGAGAAGAACTTACGATGGTCGGACTCGGCCTATTTTTCTCCTATTGCCATACTCAGCGAAATTACTGACAACGACTCCGGCCTCCTACCTCAATTCTACACAAAGGCAACAACCGGCTCTCATAGGGGCTAAAATTCTAGAGATAAACATATATATCAACTTTATTCTTTTTTATTCATTTCTTTTATATTATAAACCCAACTCACCTTAAATGTGCAATCAAAACTTTATACATATGTACCTGGAAAAATTACAAAGAAAAAGACTTTAATAATCGTAAAAAGACTTTAATAATTATCAATCTTATTATCCTCACCTTCTGTGATATCGTGCTTCGCACGCGTTCATTCATTAAATCATATGTTAATGTTTCATATATACACCCAAACACACGCCGCTGCCACTGAGTGTGCAGAATCGTTTTGTTTTTATTTTGTAAGTGTTATGTAGTTGTAGTAGTGTATTTATTTTAGCAGACCACTTAGCTCTGTATACATCTGTAAAGGCCGAGAGCAAGCCTTGTCTCATTCATTCCCATTGAATGTTCCACATATCAACCCTATCACATAGCATGTAGCGTATTGTACTACACATATGTATTAGAACAAGACATGTATAGTTCTAAGGTTTAAATGTTAACCATTCGTTAAGCATGTACTGTAATGAAATTGAAAGAAGAAGTCTCAATAAAACATACTTACTTACTTACTTACTACTACGGAGATCATTCTGGATAAATAAACAGTTTCTAATAAATAACTTAAAAAAGCAGCAATATTCGCTCAAAAAATTGAACAAATTTGTATGTAAAATTGTTTGCGTTCCATATTTGCCAAAGCAAGAGAAACTCTTTCGCAAATGATGTTGCTGCCCAAGTAGTTAAACCATGCGTACCCCCCAGCATATGTTTACCGACAGTTTTTTACTCGTAAAGTATGTGGAATGCGAGGAGATGAATTAAGAAAGAAGTTTCGAAAGTACTTTAATGAAATGTTAACACTCTAGCCTGTACATAGAGCAAAACGTCAAACACTTTGTATTTCAATTGTGTTTTATTATCGTTAATTTCTCTCTCTCTCTCTCACACACACTCTCTTGCTTTGTGATGGCCCAGGTAAAATAGAGATGGAACAAAGCGCAATTGAACATCTCTGTGTCTGCACCTAAACAAAAAACGTGCAATGTCCACTTTGACGTTATTTTGAAGTACGACAACAAAGCAATTGGAGAATGTTTTTTTGTTTTGTATTTTTTTTTATATTCATTTGAAAGATTGAAGTCTCCTTAAACCCTTGTTGGATAATGAACCAGACATCGCGTATTATTAAATGCTACTGCAAAAACAAGGGTAAAATGCAAAAAATTATCTGTAAAAATTTCTATGCATCGGCCAATGTTTAAAATATGGACTTACTAGAATATAAGGTAAGACAATTCTTCAATAATACAAATTAATAATTTCCCGGCGCAAGCAGTGGTACTCGCAGACGAGCGTGATGAGATTCGTGCTATGGACCCCGCAAACCCCAGAATCAGCGAGCTGAATCTGGAAATAAACAGGGTAGTCAACGAACATAAGCGGAATTTGTGGCTGGAACACTTGGAGCAATGTAACTTAGGCACCGGTGCAGGCAAATTGTGGGCCACTGTTAAGTCTCTCTCGAACCCCGGTAGACGGGACGACAGGACCTCAGTCACTTTTGGCGAGTTAACCGTGACTGATCCGAAGAGATGCGCCAGGTTGTTCAACCGTCAATTTATCGTGCATCCCGAGAGAGACAGGGCAAGGAGGAGAGCCATTCGCCGTATTCGTGGTCTCCGAGCCGATGAACAGCCATCACAATTTACCGTGGGCGATGTTACGAATGTCATCCGTGGCGCCAAATCTTCCAAGGCGTTGGGCCCCGACGGAATCTCTACATTGATGCTGAAGAATCTGGATTTACCTGGAGTTGAGTACCTTACCACTGTCCTCAACCTGTCATTGAACACTCTTATAGTTCCCGATGTCTGGAAAATGGGCAGAGTGATCCCGCTACTGAAGCCTGGTAAAGACCCGAGTTTGGGGGAGTCGTACAGACCGATCTCCCTTCTCTCACCAGTGGCTAAGACGCTTGAGGCATTACTCCTCCCGAGCCTCGTAGGAGAATTTCCATTCGCCGAGCATCAACACGGATTTCGGAGACTGCACAGCACAACAACAGCTTTGCATGCCATCACCACACACATTTGCCGTGGCTTCAATCAACCCAGGCCATGTGATAGGACGGTCCTCGTGGCATTGGACCTATCGAAGGCATTCGACACGGTCAGCCATGCCAAATTATTTGAGGACATCGCCAACACGTCCCTCCAGCCAGGCCTTAAACGTTGGGTCGCGAATTATCTGTGTGGCCGCCAGTCATTTGTGGAATTTAGGGATAAGAAGTCAAAACACCGTAGAGTGAAACAGGGAGTTCCCCAAGGCGGGGTGATATCTCCGGCTCTGTTTAACCTCTACCTGTCCTCCATCCCACCTCCTCCAGACGGCATAGAGATCGTATCATATGCGGACGACTGTACGATCTTGGCATCAGGCCCCCCACCCATTGATGACATCTGCGATAGGTTGAACGTCTACCTCAACGAGCTTGCCTCATATTTCGCTGCAAGAAATCTGAAGATATCCGCCACCAAATCTTCAGCCACACTGTTCACTACAAATACGCGTGAGGTGAATTCTGAGCTGACTGTGATGGTCGATGGAGAATTGATTCCGACCATCAAGTGTCCCAAAATACTTGGCGTCACACTTGACAGCTCCTACACTTTCTCCCCACATGCCACAGCAATCTGCAATAAAGTCAAAAGTAGAAACAAGGTCCTCAAGTCACTCGCTGGCAGCACTTGGGGTGCAGACAAAGAAACCTTGTTGACCACGTACAAAGCAATTGGCCGGTCTGTGGTAAGTTATGCAGCGCCAGTGTGGTCACGTCAGCTTTGTGACACGCAGTGGAATAATATTCAGATCTGTCAGAATGCCGCCCTCCGAACTGCGACGGGCTGCCTCCTTAGTTCTCATGTGGACCACCTCCACCAGGAGACAAAGATCCTACCAGTGCGAAGACATAACTACATGCTGTCTAAGCAATACCTTTTGGGCTGTTATCGCAGAAATCATCCAAATCATCATCTTGTGGATAGATACCCACCGCCCAGAAGCCTTAAGGTAGATCTACATGATCTAGAGCGTGAGGTCCAGCGCTACAAGAGAGAACATCTAGATCAAGCGGCATATCAAGCGGGTCTGAACAACATTCATGCAGACACGGTAGCAGACGCGTTAACTGGCTACCGGGTGAATGTAGTCCTTGGAGTACGACCGCCACCCATTGCACCCGAAGAAATCGACCTCCCCCGGCAAACCAGAGTGATTCTGGCTCAATTACGTTCCGGCAGATGCAGCCGCCTCAATTCCCACAGAGCTAGGATTGATGCCGACGTGCAAGATGTATGTCCCGACTGTAACCAGGGACCGCACGATACACGTCACCTGTTTAACTGCCCGGCCAGACCCACTCGACTCAGACCCAGATCCCTGTGGACGCACCCCATCTTAGTCGCGGAGTTCCTGGGTCTTGACACTCAACAGAATCAAGCAGACGAAATATAGTACACAATAAACTGCTACAACAACAACAACAACAAATTAATAACGATTTAGAAGATCATTGAATATTTGGTCTCAAAAAAAAAAATATCTGTACAAAAACAACAAAACGTGCCATGCACCTAAACAAATCGTGACTGACGTTGCGGGGCAACACAAGCCAAAATAAGACACCCAAAACCATCATAATATGCAAACCGAAGCAAATACTTTGGGATATTTGTGAAGTGCATTTAGACTTCACACTAGAGACGAACTTAAAAAAAAGGATCGATCACCGCGGGAACAGGGTGGCCATTGGTTCTTTGAAGGCGCCAATAACTCGCCTTGTCATGTCGAGCATCATAGGCACTCAGTATTTGTGCAAGAGCCGGTGCCACCCAATCTCTCATTGAAACTCTCCACTCTTTACCGCTGATATCCGCGACGGAGCAGCTGTAACTGCAGCCTGTGGACGTGCCCGGTAGCTCGCAGCTAAGCTTCTCGTCACAGCAATGAACACCACACAGTTCGGAACTCAATGTTCCAGCTTGTGTGGTGCTCACAGCTATCCCGTGACGGGGTTTTTGTTGGTTTTATTCGCATGTGGTGGTAGCGATCCTCGCTTAGGTCCTTTAGGTAAGCAAGGTCGTTTGACAGATTTCCTTTAAAGAACTATCAAATAAACCTACCTCCTTCATCTGGCGCGTTGCTATTGATGGCAGGGTTGCTCCATATGCCGCATTCTTGGCTTCAGTAGCATCTCGACACTCTTGGTCGTACCATGGGTTTCTTGGAGGAAGCTTCTGGTACCCAAGAAGGGATTTCGCAGCATTTTTCATAGAGTGATCAATAGTTTTCCACTGCGCCATTATAAATATCATCGGAACAAGGAGTGCTTTCATCAAGCAGTTGGGTCAGTTTAGTGGAGTATGCCGCTGCCATCTGTTGTGTTTGCAGCTTTTCAATGTCCAGCTTCCGTGCAGTGTCAGATCGTACTTTCCTCGCCATGTTCAAACGGGTGCGAACGTTTGTTGCCACAAGGTAGTGATCCGAATCTATATTCGTTCCACGGATCAATCGTACATCTAACATGCTGGATGAATACCTTCCATCTATCACAACGTGATCAATTTGGTTCCTCTTGTTTTCATCGGGTGACAGCCATGTGGCTTTGTGAATATTTTTACGTTGAAATCTGGTGCTACTAACTACCATGCTTTTTGCCGCGGCGAAATCTATCAGCCTCAATCCATTACTGGACGTTATCTCGTGGAGGCTAAACTTTTCGACTGTTGGACCAAAAATGTCTTCCTTTCCTATTTTTGCATTAAAATATCCCATAGCGATTTTAATATCATTGGCGGGGCAGCGGTAATATTCTCTCTCTAGGCGCTCGTAGAAAATATCCTTGGTCTGCTCGTCTTTGTCTTCTGTACAAATAAGACTGATGTTGAAGAATTTGGCTTTTATGCGGATTGTGGCTAGCCTCTCATCTACCGGAGTAAAGCTGGAGACAAGGTGTTTCCGTCTCCGACTAACCACAAATCCACAGCCAAATTCATGTCTCGTGTTATGGCAGCTATAGTATAGTTCGTCACCGTTTGGTGTTATAGTGGCGGTAATATCTGCCTTGTACTTCTCTAATACATCCGCCAGCGCGTATACTGCACCTTCTCTATAAAGAGTGCGGACATTCCAGGCGCAGATCCGCAAAACATGGTCCTTTTTTGCGTTTGCGTAGGTCGTCAACGTTGGGGGGGGAGGTCCGTTTTTACTATCACTTTGATTCTCATAGTAGTTCTCAGTTTTCTGGGGGCGGGTTACTGGCCCAGCGCCCCAACCGCATGGGTTTTGTGGAATTGCACACATATCCCTCGTTGTGGCGAGCCGCTTGCTCCAAGATTCGACGTTCGCCGCCAGCCGCCCGTAACCTGGGAACAGACGCTGATGTTGCCCATTGGTTATTTGAAGGCTCCAATAACTCGCCTTGTCATCTCGAGTATCATTGGCACTCAGTATTTAATTAAGAGCCAGTGCTACCTGACTCCTCACTGAGACTCTCCTCTCGAAAATCGCTGACTGCCCGCGGCCGCATTTGCAGCCACTCCGTATAAAAACGGAGCTTTCCACCATCCGCAACCTGTGGACGCGCCCGGTAGCTATCAGCTAACCTTGATAACAATGGGCACCACACAAGTTGTTGTTGTTGTTGTAGCAGTTTATTGTGTACTATCTTTCGTCTGCTTGATTCTGTTGAGTGTCAATACCCAGGAACTCCGCGACTAAGATGGGGTGCGTCCACAGGGATCTGGGTCTGAGTCGAGTGGGTCTGGCCGGGCAGTTAAACAGGTGACGTGTATCGTGCGGTCCCTGGTTACAATCGGGACATACATCTTGCACGTCGGCATCAATCCTAGCTCTGTGGGAATTGAGGCGGCTGCATCTGCCGGAACGTAATTGAGCCAGAACCACTCTGGTTTGCCGGGGGAGGTCGATTTCTTCGGGTGCAATGGGTGGCGGTCGTTCTCCAAGGACTACATTCACCCGGTAGCCAATTAACGCGTCTGCTACCGTGTCTGCATGAATGTTGTTCAGACCCGCTTGATATGCCGCTTGATCTAGAGGTTCTCTCTTGTAGCGCTGGACCTCACGCTCTAGATCGTGTAGATCAACCTTAAGGCTTCTGGGCGGTGGGTATCTATCCACAAGATGATGATTTGGATGATTTCTGCGATAACAGCCCAGAAGGTATTGCTTAGACAGCATGTAGTTATGTCTTCGCACTGGTAGGATCTTTGTCTCCTGATGGAGGTGGTCCACATGAGAACTAAGGAGACAGCCCGTCGCAGTTCGGAGGGCGGCATTCTGACAGATCTGAATATTATTCCACTGCGTGTCACAAAGTTGACGTGACCACACTGGCGCTGCATAACTTACCACAGACCGGCCAATTGCTTTGTACGTGGTCAACAAGGTTTCTTTGTCTGCACCCCAAGTGCTGCCAGCGAGTGACTTGAGGACCTTGTTTCTACTTTTGACGTGTACGTGTTCACCACACAAGTCGAAGCTCAAAGTTCCAGCCTGTGTGGTGCTCATTGTCATCCCGTATAAGCCGGGAACTTGTGTAGTGTCCATCCTTATCAAGAGAAGCTAAGCTGAGAGCCATCTGGTGCGTCCACAGAGTAGAGCTGGCAAACTATCGATAATCGCAACATTCGATATTTTCGATAGTTTTTATTATAAATATCGATAATATCGTTAATTTCCCATCACCTATATTTCAAACGGAGGCCACCGTAGCGTAGAGGTTAGCATGTCCGCCTATGACGGACCTGGCGAGACCATCAGAAAAAATTTTCAGCGGTGGTTTTCCCCTCCTAATGCTGGTACTATGCCATGTAAAACTTCTCTCCAAAGAGGTGTCGCATTGCGGCACGCCGTTCGGACTCGGCTATAAAAAGGAGGCCCCCCTTATCGTTGAGCTTAAACTTGAATCGGACTGCACTCATTGATATGTGAGAAGTTTGCCCCTGTTCCTTAGAGGAATGTTTATGGGCAAAATTTCCAATTATATTTCAAACGAAAGTGAGAAGTAAAAATCGGGTGATCGATTTATTTAGAGGCAATATCAATGCACAGACCAAATAAAAGCGAGATAAATAAAGTCAGTTGGAAGTCATGAGAGAATCATTGTGGGATGAAAATTGCGCCCTCTATAGGCGCAGCGTATCTTAAAGGATAGATTCATTGTCGGATTGCTTTTTTTTTGTTTAGTTTTGCAAAAAATGAAAAAATATCAATCGATATTCAGTCAAGAAATTAAATATCGATAGTGCCGATAGAGCCATCGATATTTAGCCAGCCCTACCACAGAGTGCGGCAAGTTGAATGGTCCGGTGGTATACCTTATCAGTTACATTACTTCTCTTAAAATTTCCAATCTCTGTGCCATGCGCAAAGGTTTGTATATTTTTATTGTTCAAATAAACATTTACAAATTTCAATATCATTTCCATATTATATTTTTGGTTGTAGTCATCAGCGTCGTAATAACTCTTTAAATAATAGCAATAATAATTTTAAATATTTATTTTCTACTTTAGTAATTACGTAAAAATCTATTCAATACTTTGCGTGAAAAGAAGCCTAAATGCTAAAATGCATTTTTCGTTCTAACTCAATATACCTAGTAATTGTGAACCAGAGGTTAGAACTCATTTCAAATTGTAAAAATATGGCGGTGGATGTGGCTGCGTCTGTGGCTGTTGTCGAGTATTCGTTGGCTGTTGTTGCTGGTGTTGGTGGTGATGATATTGATTTGGCGCCTGGTTTTGTTGGTTGGAGCAGCTGTGGGAATGACTAGCCATTAAGTGTCAATTATTATTGGCACCCCTCTTTGCTGGTGGCACATACCTGAGAGCAAAAAACAAAAATGAACAAAAATCAAATAAACATTTTTGTTGTTTGCGTCATACATACATCTGGCGTTCGCTGCGATATCGTTGATTTGCGCCAACTGCACTACCGCCTGCCCCTTGAAATGAGTGGTGCATCTGCTGCATGGGAGCATGGATTGCAGATTGCGGTCCCGCCTGAAAAGCATTGATGGCATGATGTTGGCCCTCGGCAAGAGGCAAACAATCGGTCCTTACAACTTCTTCATAGTTGCCATACTCCAAAAACAAAACTACATTGGTATTTTCAGAGACTGCAGTTATCTTTGCTTTGTAATACTGTGGAGGAGAGAAATAACTTTGAAGTTTTGTTAACAGTTAACAGGATTTATTGAAAACTTACATTGCCATCTTCCCAATATTTGGCCATGCATAAATCACCAATATTCCAGGGCCAATTACCACCGGGCTGTATCATTCCATACTGCGCCATCTGTGCAGGCTGTGGGGGTGGAGCTACAAATATATTATTTGGATTTTGAGCCATATAGGCTACGGCTGGTGGCTGGGTCGTCTGTGGTGTAGCCATCATTGGTGGTTGGCTGTGTTGTTGGGGAGCAGGAGGTTGCACTTGAGTTTGCTGGGCATTGGCAACGGGCGTCTGTTGTGGCAACAAGCCTTGGCTTTTCAAAAGATTCATGGCAAATTCATTTGCTTCTTTTGTCTGGAAACCCATGATCTTGCTGGGATCATATGAAAATCCATTGGGCATTTGGGATACATAGGTGGTGGGCCCTGGTTGGTGCTGTGTGTTTGTTGCTGCAACTTTATTGGTAAAGTTCTGAGAGCCTATAAACTGTCCACTTGGCGTTTGGTTATTACCCGGCTTACCCTGAGGAGGCTGGTTCGAAGATCGTGTAGATGCGCTTTGATGCCTTCCCCGCACCTGGGTGTTGTTGTAAGAAGGTTCTTTTTTACTTTGAATGCTCATTTTGGAAGTGCTATCTGCTAGTTTGTCTATTGCAGCATCCATGATGTTTGATTTTGGTTGTTGGTTGTGATTCTGTTGGTAGCTATTGGCATTTTTATTTTCGTTGGTAGACCGGCTATTCGATTCGCGTGGTTGAAAAGGTTTGTTTTCGTTGGACTTGTATTCCTGGCTGCGCCGGTTGGCCTGATAGTTGCCACCAGATGTTGCCGTGGACTGACGTGCTTGCTGATCTCTTTCCTTACGCGGCGGTCTCTCGTTTCTATCATTCCGTCTATTTGAATTTGTACCATGCGTTACATTGTTATTGCTGTTATTATTGGTTCCGGAGGATGGTGTTTCGACATTATTGTTGGCTGATGTTTGATTTGGTGGTTTATCATTGCTTTGAGTATTGCGAGTGCGCTCACCTCCTCTGCCGCCTTGCTTAATAGGTGGGTTGGGTTTACGCTCCTCCCTTGGGTTGTAGTTAGAACGTTGTTGCTGCGAATGCGGTTGGGATGACTGCACGGGTTTCTCATCGGGCCGGGCTCTATTGGCCGCGAAACTTGATGACATATTGTTTTCAAACTTGCCGGCACCGTAAGACGACGGTTTGGAATTATTATTATTACTACTATTACTATTTTTGCTTGTTTCCTTCGTGGTCTTGCTGTATTGTGAGCTATTACTAGCCACCTGTGGGGGAGACTCTGTGGTATTCGAGGTGGAAACGGTCTGCAAAGGGTAGTTTTTCAAACGCTATTGTATAGCTGTATAAGGGAGATAAGAAAAAACAACAACTTACCACTGGTAATTTGTCAGTCAAAAAGTCAAACAACGAAACATTTGTTTGTGGTTTGGATGCCGAGGCCTCCTCCTTAATTGTGGCTGCTCCTCTGCCTCTGGGCATACTAGTCGTGACTGCTGCGGGTTTGACAACACTTTCACTTGCTCCCCTATTGTTTCTCCGCTTAAGGTTGTACAAGGCTCTTTCGAGATTGTTGTTTGTGGTTTTCAATGCGTACTTGGCATCCTCTTCCGAGTAACCTTTCTCCAGAATTTTCTTCACATTGTGATCAAGAATATTCTGCTGGCCACCGCCAAATACTTTCTTTTGTCCGGCTTTTGCCGCTTCGGCAATAGCCTGAGTGCGCGATGCATTAAACTCTTCATTTTCCTTGGCATTTTTATCTTTCTCATTGGCCGCTTGTAAACTCTTGAAGTTCCTGTCCTGGGGCAGAGCGTCTTTGTGCGCATCCAATCGTTGGCCAAAAGGTATCCATGGCGGTGGACCACCAGAGCCGGATAATCTCCGATTGCTGCGCGCATATTTTTGCATTTGCCTAGCCAATTCCCACTTTTCCACCATGTGCTCCACATTTCCACCCAAAACCTGCACTTCGGACTCCTTCAGTACCAAAAGGCCTTGCATCAATTGCAATTTCTCGGCTTTGAAATACAATTTAGTGCCCGGTGGTATTTTAAGATTCAGATTGGATAGGCGTTCCAATTCGAGCGCAAGTATCGAATTGACACCATCTGTTAGTTCTAGCTGTAAAAATCTTGGAGAGACCGATGACTCTTCATTGGCCTTGGGGGCAGATATGTTACGCATTTTTTGTATTTGCAAGACGATACGCCCTGTTATGTTGCCATTACTTTCTGGTTTCGCCGGCAGAGCCCCTCCGCCTATCTCCTTCAGATCCCACTGCAAAAGTATTGATGATATTGATTTAGCAAAAAACACGTATTGCGGATGATTTTGCTACCATTTACTCATCTACTTACGTCTAACGCAGCCTTAATAATTTTCTGCACATCTTCTGTTTCCACATCGGTCGTCAATAATTTCAGACCCTTCTCAGTCAAGTACCTAAAAAAAAAAAAAAAAAGTTTTCATATTCAATGGGGATTAGTCGATGCCAGTTGTAATGCCACCACTAACCAGCCTTGATTTTTTAGACTTTGCAAAAGTGCCATATTTCCAAGGTATTGTAAAATTTATAATTTTTGCAATTGACACTACCAAATGTATATCTATGTATTTGTGTTTGACACACAGTCTGTGGCAAACAGACTACCAAGCCGAGACGATTCCCATTGACGTTGCACATAGTTCGCCTAGTATAGCCGCCGCAAACCTTGATGATGTCAAATTTAAAAGTCCATCCAGCTGATTAATCGAATTGGTATGACTTATTTCTCAAAAAAAAAATGTAGAGTATCAAACAAATTGATGGCTTTCTATGAATTTGAGCTCTATAATAGAAAATATAACAATATGAGTGAGCGCTTGAGAAAGGCGATATTTTAATCGTGGTGAAGTTCGTTTTGATGAACTCTGTAGACGTATCGTAAATAGTGTATGCAGTGCGAACGTATCGTAGTTTATTTTCTTCTTCTATTGCTGGCCACTAATTTGACTCATCAACTTTGTTCGCGTACTCAGAAATGTGTTTTAACAGAAGAGGAAGAGCAGGAAAAGAATAAAATAGGCAGTTCAGAATTTGAAAAATAAAAGATTTTCTCTAATAGAAATATATTAAACATATTCTATATAAACAAAAATTTTAATAATAATCAATAATTTAATTAAATGCAAATTTATTAAGGCATTTGAATTTCAAGTACGAAATCGCTGGTAGTTGCTATAGGCAGGACTGCCAGGCGTAATGATTTTATGTCATTTTGACAATTTTTTGGACAAAATTTGGCCTTTGGACGCTTGACGATTTTTGCTTTAAGTCCCTTTATGTTTTGACGATTTTTTTTTATTTGGAAGGTCGCGTAATTTTTAAGGTCATCAGGTCGATATTTTGATATGATAGCCAGTGTGGGTTTCGTAGTGATAGAAGTACTGCCACACTCCTTCTTGGCTCAACCGAATCTATCAGAAGCTGTCTATCTGACCATAAGTTGTGTGTTCTTCTATCACTGGATCTTGAAAAGGCGCTCCATAGAGTCCGTCCGTATGCCTATGTATATATATATGTTTTTAAATCTTTGATTTGTGATGTGCTAGAAATCTTGGAATATTGGATGTAGCAGAATAGGGTGAGCGTAAATGCTTCTAAGACTAAGGCCATATTGTTCACCTCCCGCAATGACGTAAATTTGACTCTGTCGCATATGGGAGTGCAAATTGAATTTGTTCAAAGCATGAAGTGTTTGGGCCTAATAACCGATGACAAGCTCTCGTTTGAACCTCATATTAATAGCGTTGTATGACACACCGTTTATGCGCTACGGCAGCTTTACGATACAGATTTACTATTGCTGCGTGCAGTTAGGACAAAACTGGTTAGGGCGTGAACCTTGCCGAATATTTTATATGGTCTATTCTGGGACCACCATAACAGAGTAGTGTAGTATAATATATTCTCGTGTAGGCGATATGAAATGTTCACTCCGATGTTTGAAATGTTCCTTCCACGACTTTCGGTTGCTTGTTTTGTTCTACAAAGACTTCAAAACCCGAGCTCCTCATTTTCTTGCCGACTGCTTTATATTTTGTCGCCCTATTGATTAGGGTTATTCCCAGAGTAGGTCCATTTGTGACACACTCATTTTCAGTGCGAGTAGCTAGGTTATTTAATACGCTACCAGGTTATTTAAGAATATTTAATCAATCTAATGCTACATCTACTTTGAAGAATTGGGAGAATAATTACCCAACATTTTTGAATCTCCTATTGGTTATCGTCTGATTATCATCGAATTTATGCTTTTTTATTTATTTTTTCTAAATTTTTAACTGAAATCAAACGAAATAGTGCCTACCTACAGATGAAGAGTAGTTTTATTGTAATCCCATTACCTTCCTTTAGGTCTGTGAAGAAAACAAAGTTTCAATAAAAAGTCATTTCCATAAACTACCATTTTGAAAGTTCGCCTTTAGTCAACATTCAATTGAAATTTTGTCCTTAGCGGAATTTTTATAAGAGTTTATTGAAGGTTTCAAGAAACTTCCTTTGGAGAAAATTTTGATATTTTGATGTTTATGTTTAAAGAAAACTAAATTGACATTTTGGACAACAACAACAACCCCATAAAGTATACATATTCATGATTGTCATGACATTTACTGATTTCGGAGTGGTGTTTTTTTTTAAATCGGTTCATCGCCTTGATACAACATCCATACTAGTCGATCTCCCGAGTATACTTCTCCCATGTAGCTCCCGTATAAACCGATCTCCCGATTTATTTCCTGAGAAATCAAGAGGGTGTAATTACACTTAATTTCACTTGTTATGACCAGTGTTGCCACTCAAAATAATTATTTACAACCAAAATTTAAACCATACCGAATGTTCTATAACCGAAGAGTTGGCAATTTTGCTATTCCATTTCCAACACGTCAAATTATTTTCATACATACTAAATCGTCGTTGGTTGAAATCCGTCTTTTGCCTAAAGTTCAATGATGGCCTATATCTTGATATAGCACCATTTATACCGCTCACCCGATAAGAAATCTTGAGTTCATAAAAGTCGTATGTATTTTTGCCCCGATATCAATGAACAAATGTGCAGAGTTTGGATAATCCGATCTCTCGCTATAAGAGTTTGTTCCCAGGAATACGCTTTGACTACCCATTTTTGCTGCTTCCGTGAGTTGCATATACCTCTCAACATCTGAGTATGTACCAGATCTGAACGAATGCCCTTAAGCCTGAACAGTTTTACGAAATTTGGAAGAGATCCCTTAACACTCGTACTAGTATCTGTCAATATCAGAACTTACGCCCTTTTTTTCTGTCACGTCCCGTCCGTCTGTCACGCTACAGTCTTTAAAAATAGAGATATTGAGCTGAAACCTTGCACAGATTCTTTTTTTGTCAATAAGCAGGTTAAGTTCGAAGATGAGCTTTATCGGGCTATATCTTGATATAGCCCCCATATAGACCGATCCTCCGATTTAGGGTCTTAGGCCCATTAAAGCCCCATTTATTATCCGATTTTGCTGAAATTTGGGGGCAGTGAGTTATCTTAGGCCCTTCAACATCTGTCTTTAATTTGGATCAGATTTGGATATAGCTGCCATATAGACCGATCTCTCGGTTTTAGGTCTTGAGGTCATAAAAAGCGCATTTATTGTCCGATGTCGCCGCAATTTGGGACAGCGAGTTGTGTTAGGCCCTTCGCCATCCTTCTTCAATTTCACTCAGATTGGTCCAGATTTGGATATAGCTGCCATATAGACCGATCTCTCGATTTAATGTTTTGGGCCCATAAAAGGCGCATTTATTGTCCGATGTTGCCGAAGTTTGGGACAGAGATTTAAGTTAAGCTCCTCCACATATTTCTGCATTTTGGTCTAGATCGATTAACGCCTTTTTACTGTTTTCATTACGAAATGCATATTTTTTTGCCAAATTTTCTAAAATAAGTTTAAAGAAAAAATAACCAAAACATTTTTTTGACCGGTTGGGGGGTTCCCACCTGCGTTTGCAAGTACTTAAGGGCATGGGAGTCTTGTGTGCTTCATGGTAGTACTCGTACTTTAACAACTAACTCAACAAAAGAATTTGTTGAAAATCCTTACTTCAATACATGGTCTTCCATTCCAAATTCTAAAATTCGTTGAAAATTTAAAGTTTCGCATACAAATTCATTGGTTACCAAAATTGAAGCCAACCTACCAAAAATTGAGGCCAGCCTATCAAGAGAATAAAAACCTACCAGTTTTGTTAGGAACTTACTAAAAACGGCAACACTGGTTATGACTCCCAACAACTTTTCTATGTAAGGTGTGTAAATGTTTATTGTTTTTTTTTTTGTAAAAACCCCAATATTCTGCTTACTTTATTCCATATGATTACTGGCAAATTTTTTTTTGCTGTAAAATTACGCGAACTTACCTAGTATTGTTTTGTTTTCATTGACAGCTGATCGGCAGAATTCCTGCATCATCTGCGGTCGGTAAATTGGCAAATAGCAAAATAACAGTTAGTTCAGTGTAACCATTCAAATGAGTCGCATGTTTACGCGAGGAAACGGAAGCAGCGAGACCCCAACTCAGCAACTCTAACTGTCTAACGGTATAATATTTGAAACAACCAAACGGTAAATGCATTTAATCGGCCGAACTAGTGTTTTTTTTAGTGAAAACCAAATAATTAACTGAGTGTTTGTGCGTGTGTTTGTACAGTTGTTGTATTTAGATATTGCAATGCAATAAGAAAATGTCTTTTGGAGTGCGAACAAATCATCATAATGCGAATCATATGTTTTTGTTTTTGAATAATACATGTGCGTGTGATTTTATAAGATTTCTGTGCATTTTATTGCCGCATTTGTTTATGCCTGGCTCGGTTGCTTTTTGGCCAAATATGTTGGCAACAGGTGTTGTGGTGGCGATGGTGTTGATTGTTTCCAAATGAAACTAAAAGCGATATAAAAAGCAATAACACATGCAACAACAACAAAGTGTGATATATTGCGATGCGAATGTTTATTTAGCTACGCATTTGTTGTTGTAATTTTTATGCGATTTTCACATTAAAAAAGAGAGGGTTTCGGTTAGAATAAAGTGAGGATTTTTTTTGTAACGTTGAATTTATCGAATCATTCATTATTTGGATGAAGGCATTAAAAAATGTTTGTTGTTTGTGTGTTGCAAGAATGTGTTTTTTTGGGATACATCGCAGAGGGTAACGAAATTAAGAATCCCAAGCTTACGTTTGTGTTTCAGTTCAATGAGTTGAATTTTTAAGCAAACTCTAGTGCATGTTTGAATTGATGAGATGTTGATAGAGCATGCGAAATATTCAATTACGGTCGTTCGTATTTATGTTGCTACCGCCAGCGAATTCAACTAAGCAGGCATCTGTAATAGTTCCAGGCACGGAAGTCCTCAAATTTGAACAAAGCTCTCCAATCCGAAAATCTTGATAATCTTCTTGGGGATAGTCTGACCCTAAAGCAGCTAAGGGAAAACAAGCTCACATTATTGTGTACGTGAACAAGAACATAAGCGCGCGGGCCAATAAATAATGTGCAAATGTGTGCGTTTACCCATTGCTGCCCTAAAGTTATGTCCAACTTAATTATTTCTACATTTGCCTTAGAGGCATACATATTAGTCGTCAAAGAAAATCCTTTTTATAGGTAAAACGCAAAGTGAAAGGAAAGCAACAACATACACAGGTGACTATTAACATGGTCCAGGTGACTTTCATTGGCTTATGGCTTATCAGTGACAGCTAAAGGATGACAGAAAACTAATGAAAGCTAATGGTGTAAGGATGAGAACGAACTTACACTCAACCAAATTTGTTATTCAATACAGCAAAAATGTTTGCTAAAACAGCAGTTTTTGTCTGCTGAAAAAGGGGAAAGCAGACATTACTGCTGTTTCAGCAAACATAGGACTGCTGTATTAGCAAACATTTTGGTCAGCTTAATTGGCAAACAAAATCTGCTTTTTTTTAGGTACAAAAATTTCCAGAAAATGAAAATTTTATGTTATCTTTATGTTTGCTTACTTAAGGCATTTTTTAGAATTATTTTTATTTTTTTTAGAAATTTCGTTGGAAGAGATGATTTTAATTTATGAAATATTACTGTAAAGAAGCTACCTGATCCACCCATTGCCATACATTTCGAAATGTAGCTGAACAGGCTCGCATTTTTAGTTTGTTTCTAAATTTAAAGAAAAAGACTATGGAAATAGAACATTCCGTGGTGATTGTAAACATCCGCTGAGACACACATTTCGATTAGAATTTTATTTTTTCTTGTTACATCCCCTTCATAATTAAGCAGCAGGAATTTTCAGCAAACAGCAAACTTTTCAGCAGTCAGCCTGCTGCCCTGAAATTACACAACTACTGCTGTAATAGCAGCACCACTACTACCCTCCAAACATTTGGAAGTGACTTTCTCACTCCCTCCCAAAATAGTCACTTTTTAGGTCCTTTGTATGATAGTTTGTAGAGATATCATGATTTAAAACAACAAAATACATTACTATCGGAATTCTATCATTCATGTTTCGCTAAGTAGTTTCTCATAATCAGCTGTTATTGTTACAAATTTTAAAAATAGATTTTTTATTGTTGTTTTGGATGCCAACTCAAAAAACCCCGCACAAGAGAATGTACATTTACTTAGCCTTCTGTGATGAAGAAAGGCGCGTAGCACATGGCATAGGGATGGCATACGCCTCACAATCGTAAGGTTCGCTGTTAAAATCCCAGTAAGGGAGAATCATTGCAAATAAAATCTTCAAATATTAATCTCGATTTGAAAAAGAAATAAATTAATTAAGAAAGAGAAATAAAAAAGTAAGCTCTACTCCAACAGGTAAAAAAACATAAGGCAAAAAAATATTTATTTCTATTAATGACGTTGATAAACGAATTTTAAACTTTTTTTAGTCCCCATTTAGTCACTCATGGGTATATGTATATCGCCAAGTGGCTCGTTTTCGCCAGTACCGAGACACTAATAGGAGTAAAAAATGATATCGCCTGAGATTGGTTTCAACTTTCTTGAGCGCAGAGTTAGTGACTCGCACGATAGAAAATGTCTGCAGGGTAACTACTAATATTTAGCAGGCAGTGTTTGCTATTTTCAGCAAACTTTTCTCTATGAGTGTAGTGACAAGAATAGAAACTAATATTCTATAGAATGGACAGTCATTGAGAGCACATTGAGAAACTAATGAGTCTGACGGAAGGATTTAATGTCTAAAAACTCTTCATGCTAATTTCCGGTCAAATCGGATAAAAATTGTGACCGCTAGAATCCCAGGATGTCAAGACCCAGCAAGCTATATCAGGTTATAGACCGATTTCAACCATTCTTAGCACTGTTTTTGGAAGTTATAGCGAAACACATCATGCAAAATTTCAGCCAAATCGGATTAGATTTGCGCCTTATAGTGGCTCAAGAAGTCTAATCGGGTGATCAGTTTATATGACGGCTATATCAGGTCATGGACTGATTTAGATTATACTTAGCCCAGTTGTTGGGAGTCATACTAGAACACTTCATGCAAAATGGATACAGCTAAATCGGATAAGCTCTAGAAATCTGACAAAAAAAATTATCGGAGTGCCCTCCCCACCCCCCAAAACCCCCCAGCAGGACAAATTCACTATTGGGGGCAATATGGATATCAAATGAAAGCTATTTAAAGGTAGTGCCCAATGCTGATGTATTCCTTGGTGTCTGAGGCGCCTTCCCAGCCCCCAAACCCCTCAACAGGACAACCTATTGGGATAATATGGATATCAAACGAAAGATGTTTGGAAGCTGAGTACACATCCCCAACCCCAAAAACCCTCAAAACAGGGCATATATGTCCAACATCATAAAATGGGTATCGAATGAAAGATCTTTGGGACTTGACTACGAATCTGGCATGCACAATAAGGACAGAGTCTGGGACCGGCCTATCCACTAAATGCCCTTCAATGGGACGTGTAGTTCGATCTTTCAGGATATAGCGTGCATAGAGCTGATAGATTACGTCGTGGGGCCGGCTCCGCTCTGTATGTGAGAAACTACCTGAATACTCAGTTATGTATAAAGTCTAACCCAGGTGGCCCAATTGAGTATGTTTTTGTTGAGGTGTCTGCTGCCGATAACTAGCTCCTAGTGGGGTGCGTTTATAGACCGAACAACCGTATGGATACGCGAGATTTGTTCCCTGTTCTCGAACCTCTCTCTCTCTCTCTCTCTCTCTTGCTTACTCAGACATTGTGGTTGCTGGGGGACTTCAACTCTAACGTTTTACAGGACACGGGCTAGACGTTTGAAATGTCTTCCTTGAGGCTTTTGGCTATCAATTCAACAATTTCCACGCATTTTTCGGCATCCTCCAGCACGCTTCTCGATCTGTACTTTGTTAGTGACACTTCTAAAGTCCTCCTAAACGACCAATTGTCAGCCTCATGTTTTTCGAACCATGACTTGATCTTTTTATGTT
Organism: Stomoxys calcitrans; assembly: GCF_963082655.1. Lineage (NCBI taxonomy): Eukaryota > Metazoa > Arthropoda > Insecta > Diptera > Muscidae > Stomoxys > Stomoxys calcitrans. The sequence continues at coordinate 4,365,644 of NC_081552.1, forward strand.
ATGAATTTGAGCTCACCAGGACTAGGGAAACTTATTCATATAGAGATTTTGCCCGTCTCGACCATGATTTTTTGCTTTCGAATGCTGTGCTCATCGACTGGGATCTGATATTTCGTATGGAAACTATCGATGAACAAACTGACTTTCTACAGAGGAATATTCGTGACCTACAGGAACTTACGGTTCCACTCAAGACTAGAGAAGTGTTCTCGAGATCGAAACCGTGGTCGCATCGCAGGTGGAGACGTTTCAGGACGCCTGAATTACAGGATGCCTTTCGCTCAGCAAGAGACCACGTCAATAAGTTGATTAAGATAGCGAAGAAAGACTACTATTACAGACGCTTTACTTCTGCAATAGGCTCCAAGAGAACGTGGAAGGTTATTCGAGACATAGAAATTGGGAATGATACTAATAGGTGTTCAACAAACTTGGACATCAAAGGGCTTAACGATGCCTTTGTTAATGTCCCACAGTTGATCCCAATTTCTAATTTCTATGGCTTCAATATCCCCCCCCCTCCCCCCCCTCTCTCGATGACGACTCTGGTTTTGGCTTCAGCTGTATTGGTCCCACCGATGTCCTTGAGTGCGTCGCGACTGTAAAGTCTAACGCTGTCAGATCTGATGGCATTGATCCTAGATTTGTAAGACTCTTGCTCCCCCTTATTATTCCTCATGTAACCTATATTTTCAATAGGATTTTGACCACGAGTTATTTTCCATTCGCGTGGAAACATGCCAAAGTCATCCCACTGCCCAAAAATTCCAAGGAATATAGACCAATTGCGATTCTTTGTTACTTGTCAGAGGTCTTTGAGAAATTGTTGCATTTGCAAATGTCGTCTTTTGTCAACGAGAACTCTTTGTTATATGTGAGACAGTCCGGGTTTCGACCTAACTACAGCTGCGTAACTGCCTTGGCAGAGGTCACTGAGAGGATCAGGGTCAATTTGGAGAATGACCATTCTAAGGCATTTGACACTGTGGATCATTCCTTGTTATGCGATAAGATGAGACATCTTTACAATTTTTCTTCTACGTCCGTTCGTCATACCTGTCACACCGCACTCAGTCTGTCAGTTACAAGTCTTCTGTGTCGTCACCTCTGCTTGTTTTAAAAGGTGTTGCTCAGGGTTCAATTCTGGGTCCTCTTCTCTTTTCATTGTACAGTAACGACGTGGCGAGTCAATTGTCTTATTGTGAGGTAGTCCGAGGGATGAGATTGCTGAAAACATACGTCTGCTTAATCATGATCTGTCAAGAGTCAGCACGTGGGCGAAAGCCAATGGCCTGTGTCTCAACCCTGTGAAGTCCAAGTGTGTGGTTATCAGAAACAGGCTGTCTCGTTTTTCATGTGATGTCGGTATATTCATTAACGACTCTACATTGGAAATCGTTCCTCATGCAAACAGCACTCTGACTTGGAGTAATCATATCGACTCTGTCGTTCGTCAGGGATATTCAAAATTGCGTGCTCTCTGGGCCCCTCAGTCGGTTACTCCGCTGCGGGTTAGGTCTCTCTTGGCAAAGACTTATCTTGTTCCGGGCATTCTCTACGGCTGAGAATTGTTGGAGATATTAGCCGCACTTTAATTATAAGAATTTTATATTCTTGTTGTGCGAGTGTAAATAAATAAATTACAAATTATTGGGTTGCCCAAAAAGTAATTGCGGATTTTTTAAAAGAAAGTAAATGGATTTTTAATAAAACTTGGAATGAACTTTAATCAAATATATAATTGCCATTTTGTTCGATAACCTTTTGCCATCTTCCTGGCAAATTTAGTATTCCACGCTCATAGAACTTCTGGCCTTTATGTGCAAAAAACTGAACCAAGTGCGATTTAATAGCCTCATCATTGCCGAAAGTTTTACCATTTAAGAAGTTCTGCAAAGATCGATATAAATGGTAGTCTGATGGTGCAAGGTCAGGGCTATATGGTGGATGCATCAAAAGTTCCCCGCGAAGCTCACTCAGTTTTTGGCGAGTGACCAAAGATGTGAGAGGTCTAGCGTTGTCCTGGTGGAATATGAGACCTTTACGATTGACCAATTCTGGTCGCTTCTCCTTGATGGCTGGCAATTCAATTTGTCCAATTGTTGACAGTAAACATCCGAATTAATCGTTTGGTGAGCTTGGAAGCAGCTCAAAATATACCACACCCTTCCAATCCCACCAAACAGACAGCATAACCTTCCTGTGGTGGATATCAGCCTTTGAAGTGGTTTGAGCTGGTTCACCATGTTTGGACCATGATCGTTTTCGACTAACGTTGTTGTAAACAATCCATTTTTCATCTCCAGTTATGATTCGTTTTAAAAACGGATCGAATTCATTGCGTTTAAGGTGCATATCACAAGCGTTGATTCGGTTTGTTAAATGAATTTCTTTCAATGAATTTCAAATGTAAACAAAATTTCGCGCACTTTTTTCCTAAAGCAAGCTAAAAGTAACAGCTGATAACTGACAGAAGAAAGAATGCAATTACAGAGTCACAAGCCGTTGAAAAAATTTGTCAACGCCGACTATATTACTACTACTGGGTTGCCCAAAAAGTAATTGCGGATTTTTCATATAGTCGGCGTTGACAAATTTTTTCAACGGCTTGTGACTCTGTAATTGCATTCTTTCTTCTGTCAGTTATCAGCTGTTACTTTTAGCTTGCTTTGGAAAAAAAGTGCACGAAAAAAATTTATATTTGATTAAAGTTCATTCGAAGTTTTATTAAAAATGCATTTACTTTCTTTTAAAAAATCCGCAATTACTTTTTGGGCAACCCAATATATTACCGGCAATTACTTTTTGCATTGCATTTCATGTGAAATTTTTCTATTTTACAAAACACCTTGGAGTGCTTCTAAGAAAAAATGTCGATTTGCTAAATTTTATTTACCTTAAGTAAACATTGAATTTTAGCACAAAATCAATAATTTGCATAGAATTCATTTTAATTACCCCATGCGAGAATTGGCATGGCAGTATTATTCAGCCCTCCCATGCTGTGTGTAATGAATTATTCAGCGATTTTTCAAACTCCATGCCCGTAGATATGTTCAACGAGTTTCAATTAAAACAAAATCGCTCTCCACCAGTCGGTGCGCACAAACAAAATATGCGCATCAAATCACACCAACAATTAGTTCATGTCCGCCCCAAAAGGGGGCCACAGAAGATAGCAGCAGAGCCAAATGATGTTCAAGTCATGAAATCGAAAGAAATCACAAGTGAAGCAAATAAAAATGGCCTAAATTCGTTCATAGAGTGCGACCGATTTAGAAATCAAAAAAAAAAAAAAAAAATAACTAATGCCAAGATGCCAGGTCCGTATGTACAAACATACGTACAAATTTGCATATCTATAGGCATAGACAGAGAAACGCACATGTGCCTAGTATTCCCAAGTGCAAACTATTTGAGTAAACTGACAAAAACGACTTAATGAAATTGATGTCGGAAAAATGCGGCACGCATTTTCAATCTCTTCAAAATTTTCGCAAAGGCGCGATGTAAGCAAACATTGCCCATGATTCGGGGGATGTCTTAATTACATTTTTTTTTTATATCAAACACATATGCGGTCAACAGATGTTGGTTTGTTGTTTTTTTTATCTCATAAAAATCAAGTCTAGCGCCCACAGAAAGCCATCATCATAGCGAGAATAAAAATTAAATAAAAATGTGTTTTTTTTTAATTCTTCTATTTACGAAAATAGCCCAGAAATATCTGACAGCTAATAGAAAATCGTAAAATTCATTAACCCTCAGTTTTGGCTTCTGTAAAAAATAAATTTGTGTGTTATTTTTTTTTTCTTTTCGCTTGCATAAAACGTGATAATTATATTAAACCCATAAGGTGTTGTCTCCTCTCCTCCATGGTGTGCGCGCATGCGTACATTTTTGCTCGACTGATAAATGGCACGCAGCATATGGTGAAGGCGCAAAGTTTTGACAAAGCCAATCAAAGTGTTGTGTGACAAAATAAAAATTGTTGAAAAAAAAATCTAACAAAAGAAACCCCAATTGTATAGTGGATCAAAAAAAAAAAAAAAGTTTTCGAACAATAGAATATTTACATTTCAAATAAGAATGGCTTTAAGTTATTTTATATGCAAAAAAAAAAAATCATTTGGAGGCTGATAACGAATAGAGCCGTTTGGATGACGCAGTAATTAGAAAATGGTAAGTTCACTTATTTTATACGATTTAATCAAATTTTGTTGGAATCCGTGTCAAAGCCATTTTAAAAGATTTAGAAAGAAAAATTAAATTGACTTTGCCACCAAAAGGCCGGTACCATGTTCATTTTCACATTTCAAAAAAACAAGTAAAGAGGCTTTAAGTTCGGCCGGGCCGAACTTTGGATACCCACCACCTCGGGTATATATATAAACCACCTTTCGTCAAAATCCGGTGCAAAACTCATATGCCCCATAGCAGAAATATGTGGAGGGGCTTAACTTAACTCTTTGTCCCAAATTTCGGCAACATCGGACAATAAATGCGCTTTTTATGGCCCCAAAACCTAAAACCGAGAGTTCGGTCTATTTGGCAGCTATATCCAAATCTGGACAGATCTGTGCGATAATGCAGAAGTATGTCAAGGGGCTTAACTTAACTCACTGTCCCAAATTTCAGCAAAATCGCATAATAAATGTAACTTTTATGGGCCAAAGACCTTAAATTTGAGGATCGGTCTATATGGCAGCTATATCCAAATGTGGACCGATCTGAGCCAAATTGACGGAGGATGTCGAAGTGCCAAAGACAACTCACTGTCCCAAATTATAGCAAAATCGGATAATAAATGTGGCTTTTATGGGCCAAAGACCTTAAATTTGAGGTTCGGTCTATATGGCAGCTGTATCCAAATGTGGACCGATCTGAGCCAAATTGACGGAGGATGTCGAAGGGCCAAAGACAACTCACTGTCCCAAATTATAGCAAAATCGGATAATAAATGTGGCTTTTATGGGCCAAAGACCTTAAATTTGAGGATCGGTCTATATGGCAGCTATATCCAAATGTGGGCCGATCTGAGCCATATTGACGGAGGATGTCGAAGGGCTTAACACAACTCACTGTCCCAAATTTCAGCAAAATGGGATAATAAATATGGCTTTTATTGGCCTAAGATCCTAAATCGGAGGATCGGTCTATATGGCAGTTATATCCAAATGTGGACCGATCTGAGCCAAATTGACGAAAGGTGTCGAAGGGCCTAACACAATTTACTGTCCCAAATTTCAGCAAAATCGGATAATAAATGTGGCTTTTATGGGCCAAAGACCCTAAATTTGAGGATCGGTCTATATGGCAGCTATATCCAAATGTGGGCCGATCTGAGCCATATCGACGGAGGATGTCGAAGGGCTTAACACAACTCACTGTCCCAAATTTCAGCAAAATCGCATAATAAATGTAACTTTTATGGGCCAAAGACCTTAAATTTGAGGATCGGTCTATATGGCAGCTATATCCAAATGTGGACCGATCTGAGCCAAATTGACGGAGGATGTCGAAGTGCCAAAGACAACTCACTGTCCCAAATTATAGCAAAATCGGATAATAAATGTGGCTTTTATGGGCCAAAGACCCTAAATCGGAGGATCGGTCTATATGGGGGCTATATCGATATATAGTTCGATATAGCCCATGTTCGAACTTAACCTTCTTATGGACAAAAAAATATTCTGTGCAAAGTTTCAGCTCAATATCTTTATTTTTTAAGACTGTAGCGTGATTTCAACAGACAGACGGACAGACGGACGGACATGTCTAGATCGTCTTAGTTTTTTACGCTATCTTAGGGTCGGAAATGCATATTTCGATGAGTTGCAAACGGAATGACAAAATGAATATACCCCCCTCCTTCGGTGGTGGGTATAAAAATCACTTTGGTATCACAGTTTCTGTTTCGACCACCTTAGCCGTGACAAGTCAAGGTGACGTATTCTTTATATTTTGTATACGCCCCAATGAACAAAACTGTCCAACTGTTCTGTTGTAAATTTGGTTACCAATTTCAAGGTTAGTTTGAGAACTTTTTTTTTATACCCACCGCCATAGGACACCTGTATATATTGATCTGCAACCCCATAGAGTGTATATGGATCGTCTTTAAGCTGATCTAGCCATGTCTATCCATCCGTCCGACCCTCCGTCTTGAAAGGCTTGAAATTTTGCCCAGAGACTTCTTAGGTCATTGGGGATTGCAAATAGGCCATATAGGTTCAGATTTGGATATAGCTCCCATATAAACCAATCTCCTGATTTGACTTCTTGAGATCCTGCAAGTCGCAATTGTTATCCAATGTGGCTGGATTTTTGCACCTAGTGCCATGTATGGTTGAAATTGTTTCATAACCTGGTATAGCTGCCATATAAACCAATCTTCAGATTTGACTTCTTGAGACGCTAGAAGGCGCAAATACCTTCCGATTTGGCTGAAATTTTGCACGTAAAATTTTGTGATGGCTTTCAACAGCCGTCTCAAGTATGGCCCAAATAGGTGCATAACCCGATATGGCTTCCAATTTGTATTCTACGGCTCCTACACTGAAAAAACAATTTGACGCAAAATTTAAAATTTTTCCTTATTAAATTTTTCCCTCTAGCTCTGATCCATCCGTGTAACGTGATCTTCCAGATGGCGATACTAGGGTTCCGTCAATCCATGCCCTGGACCCGACTTCAGGTGTTGTCTCGGGTATCCGATCGGGAACCTCTTCCATTTCTTCCTGGTTTCCTATCGTCGCCTCGCGCCGCGCCGGTATGAGCTGCTCCTATCCTCAAGCCATTCTCCCTTTAGTCTCGCAGCCGCACTTAATCTGTATGCCCATGGGTCGGATATCTAGAAAAGTCTCCAGTGCCCTAGTGGGCATGGTTCTCATCGCTCCGCCTATGCTAGGATAACATGTTCGCTGAAACTGTTGTATTATCCTTACGTTGCTCTGTTTCTCCATTGCAGCCCACCAAACACCCGAGGCGTAAGTACGGATTGGTCTTATCACGTTCCTGTAGAGACAGTGGACTATCCTCGGATTCAGGCCCCATTTCGAGCCGACGGCTCGTCTACATGGTGCCCAACATCTGTGGGCCTTTTCGGTACGCTCCCGAATGTGACACTTCCAATACAGTTTTCTGTCCTTGTCAGATATCGAAATTGTTCTACTGAGGAAACGTGGTGCGTCAAATGGGCCCACCTTCGTCTTCCTCATGAACATGGAAGATTTCAGTCTTCTTTTCAGTCTTGCCCAGTCATATGCCATATGCAAGACCCTTTCGGTCTTTCTGCATAGCTCGTTCGGATCCTTATCCCTTAGAAGTATTATGACATCATCTGTGTAGCAGACGCTTTCAAATCCCTCCTCAGTCAGCATTCGTAATAGGTCATTTATGGTGGTCACCCAAAGGAGTGGCGATAAAATTCGCCCCTGTGGCATGCCCTGTGCCACTTTCTCCCTTGTGTTTATGTCATGGGACCCACAATTTAGCCAAGGATCGGGTCCACCCGCACATTGTTAAAAGCCCCCTTCGATGTCTATGCATACCCCCAGAGTGTACGTTTTGGTATCGAAGGATTCTTCCAATTCATGCACAGCCTCGTGCAGGGCAGTCTTCACCGACCTTCTATTTGGGCAGTTCACTGTCCTACTCTTTATTATGGTATCCACAATACGTTTCATGGGTTTTAAGTAGAAAGGACGTAAGGTTTATAGGTCTGTAGGTCTGTGAGTCCTAACGTATCCTGTGGAAAATGAGTTTTCATCAAAAGCCTCAACTTGTCCTCCCCTGTCTCTGCTCTCACTCCCATGTCGTTTACTAACATTTGAGATGGGACATGGGTTTTTAAGAGAAACTTTTTCATCTTGGCGGCTTCGTTAACGCTATCGACCTGTTCCAGTAAAGCTTCCAGGAGGCACGTTTTGCCGCTCTGGTAATTTTTTTTGTATTCCTGTCCAATATACTTGAAATTTTTTACAACGTGCTCTGTTACGGATCTATTTCCCAATATTGCGAATCTCCCCGGTCATCCAGGGGTATCATTTTATAAAATAATTGTCGATCTTTCGTAACCAGTTTTAATAGGATTTAATAGTTTTAATACCAATTTGCCAACATGACCTATTTCGATAATAAAAATAATAATACGCGAATATTTGAGCATTTCAAGTGTAGTTAAGATCCGTGATTATCTTTTGCTAGTTAAAGTACATTGACTTTTTTCTGATTTGATGTATAATGACTACTGTGTCCCTTATTTCAGCTTTCACATGAATAAAACTTAATGAGAAACAAGCACAAGCGTTCCAAGTTCAGCCCGGCCGAATCATATATACCCTCCATCGCATTAGTTAGGTATCTCTTTATAGGCCACCATAGCGCAGAGGTAAGCATGTCCACCTACGAGGCCTTCAGAAAAAATTTTCAGCGGTGATTTTCCCCTCCCAATGGTGGCAACATTTGTGAGGTAAAAACTTCTCTCCAAAGAGGTATAGCACTGAGGCACGCCGTTCGCACACGGCTATAAAGAGGAGGCCCCTAATCATTGAGCTTTAACTTGAATCGCACTACACTCATTGATATGTGAGAAGTTTGCCCCGGTTCCTTAGTGCAATGTTCATGGGCAAAATAAGGGATAATGGATAAGTATTGCTACGCTTTTGGAGCTACATCAGATAACGAACCAATTCGGGCCATACATGGTTTGGATAGTAGAGATTGGTTACCAATTACACCCTATAAGGGCTCAAGAATTATAATTGGGTACTCGATTTATATGGGAGCTATATCTAAACATGGACCCATTTGGCTTATTTACAATCCCAACCGACCTACATGCAAAATTCCATGCGGTTAGTTTTACTCGTTCAAAAGTTAGCATACCTTCAATAGATGGACGGACGGAGGGACATGACTAAATCGACATAGGTTGTCAAGACGATCAAGAAAATAGGTACTCTGTTGGCCAACGGATCAATATTTCGAGGTGTTACAAACGGAATGACGAAATTAGTATGCCCCCATCCCAGGGTGGAGAGTGTAAAATGTTTCGTCTTACCAAAAACCAAGGTGATAAGATAATAAGGCCGTCCATACTAGACGAGAAATATTCATATGCCTATGTGGGTATGTGCATATGTGTGTATGTGCATATGTATGTATGTGCATATGTATGTATGTATATTCATATGTATAAAACCAAAGCATGCACATTTACCAACAACTATGGGTGAAATGTATTTTCTATGACAATAATGATATCAATCTTCTTCACTATAACAAACTACAATAATTAAGCAATAAAAGTATTGCACACAACTACTCAGATATGGTTGGCGCTAATGCGACGCATGAGGTATTTAAATAGATTTAATTATTAAATAAAAGCAAATAATGAACATAAAGCAGCAAAATATAAAGGAAAAATGCCGGTTAAAATGGATTTCGCCAAGAAAACTTTAGGGAAGTGTACAAAGGTGAGGTTAGGTTTAAGTGGCAGTCTGCCATTAGACTCACTTAGACGTTGTACCATCCAGGTCGCTTTAAAAGGCCCAATAACTGGCGAATGTTTACATCGCTAAATCAGAGAGGATCTCAAAGAAATGAGAAGCTAAAGTGGAACTCCTTCTGACTGCTATTGCGGGGCAGATGTCCTCACAGCTGGCAAACTTCAGTCTGTCAGCTTGTTTTCCGATCAGACTGTGACCTGTCATGACGGACACAATGACTGAGATGTCTGTTCCAGCCAATGACAGCAAATCTCGATCAGGCCACATAGTTTTGGAATGCTGACATCCCCCTCTTTGTGAACATCTATCATTCTTTGTCCTTTGGGCCTGGTGCTGAAAACTTAGCTTACACGTCGCTAGAGGCATACCCACAGAATCCAGTATCCCTGGAATGTGTAGGATAGTCTCGCAAGCTCATCCGCTTTACAACTCCCTGGGATATGTCTGTGGCCCGGCACCCAGAACAGGTGTATTTTGAACTGTTCAGCCATCTCGTTGAGAGATCTGCGACAGTCGAGGGCGGTTTTTGTATTCAGAAAAACGTTCTCCAGGGATTTAATGGCTGCCTAGCTGTCTGAGAAGATATTTATGCCAATCGTCGTAATGACATTATATCTTGGCCATTCCACCACTTGCAAGGATCTCTGCTTGATACAGGTAACCTTTTCCATATGACCATTTCTAGATCTTTAGAGTACACCCCAAAGCCCATATGGTAGTTTAGTTTGGAACCATCCGTATCAAAGTCTATGTAATTTCTGTTACCAATCGGTTCTATCCGGAATTGTGGTACAGCAATTTATATCACAAAGCCGCTCAGGTTCCACACTGCCTGGAACATCGGATATTGTATCAAGGATAATATAGCGTTCGTAGCCGCCACTCGACCAATGAGAAAGTTCCCTTAACCGCACGGTAGTGGTCGCTGCAATTTTTCTAGCCACAATGTCCATAGGCTCAAGATGTAGCACTAAATTCAGCGCATCAGATTGTGTCTTTCTCAGTTTTTTGGCTGTGATACACAAACAAGCCATACTTTGGATCCGGCTAAGTATTGAGCAGTAGGTTGACTTTTGAAGCGCCGTCCACCAGACCACAAAACCATATAGCATTATAGGTCTGACCACTGCAGTACATACCCAATGCATGACAGGAGGTCTAAACCCCCAACTTTTGCCAATGGCTCTCTAGCAGGTGCATAGGGCAAGAGTGACCTTTTTTGCCCTTTCCAAAATGTTGGATTTGAAGTTCAATTTCCTGTCCAGCAAAACACCCAGGTATTTTGCGCTTTCTTTTTTGTCACAGCAAAAGTCTTTGTGTCAAATTTCAACCATTTTTTGTCACACCAAAAGTCTTTGTGTCAAATTTCAACCAAATTAGATGAAAATTGAGGCCTCTAGAAGCTCAAGAATTCAAATCTGGGAAGTAGTTTATAAAGGGGCTATATCAGTATATAGGCCGATTCGGATCGTACTTGGCATACATGTTGGAAATCATAGCAGAAGTCTTTGTGCCTAATTTCAGCCAAATTTGTTGAAAACTGTGACAAGTCGGGAAGTACATCCGAATTCTAAAAAATTTTATTCCAAAATTCGGTCAGGAATCGATATCAACATCGGAATTCGGTCAGAAGTCTTAACGTCAACTCCAAATTCGCTTCCGAATTTCCCTTTATGTTGCTTCAGATTTCTGTAAGCATTGTGTCAGAAACATCAGCAGAAGCTGCAGATTTCCCTCCGACATTTCGTTCCAAAGTCGTATCATATATTTTTCGTTAAGAATTCGGACAGACTTCGAATGAATTTTTCGACTTTCGTACAGACTTCAGAGCGAATTCTGAACGTTTGGTTCACTGGGTAGGCGCTTAAAATTGGCTTAAAATTGTAAGAGAGTTGGGTTTGTTAATGGGCCATTTCGACCTCGGATCTTGACTTCTTGAGCCTCTAGATGGCGCAATTTTTATCAGATTTGGCTGAAATTTTGTATGAGGTATTTTGTTGTGACTTCCAACAACTGTCCTTAGTATTGTCCGAATCGGTTCATAACCTTATAAAACTGCCATATAAATCGATCTTGAGCCTTAAGAGGGCGCAATTCCTATCCGATTTAGCAGAATTTTTTGCACAATGACTTCTATAGCTCCAATATCATTACAACTTTAACTTGTTTTTATTTAATAGAAAGATTTCGTTAAAGATAGATTTTAGTAATTTTTAACTTTGCCGAAAACAAATTTTTAGCTTTGTCAAAAAGTTTTAAGAAATATGATTTTTATAGATTTTTAGAACTTTGATTTTTGTCGTTATTTTAAATTTATACAAAAGTTTGTTAAAATTCAATTTTTGCAAAAAAATTCCTCGACTAGAAAATTTGGTTTGGTTGGGATTTTTACACCCAGAAAAATAAGTGTTTGAAAATTTTGATTAAATCCACTTCTAAACAACTATTGAGGCATTTGATACATAAAAAATAACAAAAATTTTGAATTTAAGACGTAAATTTTTTGTTTAAAAACATAAATATAACAGTAGTAGTGATTTTTTGTCTGCTGTTATTTAAAATACGATCAAAAATTGGAAAATTTGAAAAAAAAATTTCAAGTTGTATGCTTTAAAAATTGAAAATTTATTTAAAATGGTTCTGAGATTTTTATTAACTATAAAAAATTTGGAAACAGCAGAAAATTGTTGTTGTTTTAGCAGCAAATTACTGCTGTCCCATTTTCGGCAGACTTTCTCCTGTTTCAGCTACAAATGTTTCTGTTTTCACTAACAAACTTCTCTGAGTGTATGGAAAATTTCATCGAAATTAAATTTTTATAGAAAATTTTATTTTTAATCGTTCTCAGTATTTTTCGTCTTATGAATATGATGTTTTTGGAAAATTTCTTAAAAATTTATTTTTGTTCAAAAAAAATACTTCAAAATTTTAATTTTTCAGCAAATTTCAAAAGATTCGTAGAAATTTTCTGCACAGTTTATTTCATGGAAATTTGATATTTATTCAAGAAATTTGAAGAATTTTGTTTAAAAATAAACTAATGCAGCTTTTTTTCTCTATGATGCCATTCGAAATTCTTTAACGTTCAAACAATTATTGTCTCCACGGAAAAAAAGACAACAGGCTAAATTTAAAAAAAAAAAAATGTTGTCAAAATAAAATCATGCCAACATAAACAATAGCCGAATGGCCATGTTTATGCGTAGGTATCTAATTTTTGTTTTACATGCAACATGACTGTTTCGATTGTTATCATTTCTGTTTTTGGTCTTTACACACAACAATATGGCTTGCAAAAATTCAAAGCGTGCCAAGTCATCAACCATTAACAAGCAATGAATGCCAGAATGTCAACAAGACAGTCAGCCGACTGCAGTGCAGCGACCCGGCACCTGACAGACGTATCGTCTCAGCCTGAACCAGCTAAACAGACGCACAAACCGACATACATACATACATACATACATATGTACAATATATGCATAATTGTCCGCCATGGGAGGATTGTCGGATAATGCTCGTAAATAAATGATGAGCAGTTAAGAGACCAACAACTGACGATTATGGCCAGTAAAAAGCAAACACATGCACACACCACTGACCGAAAAAGTGACCCCCCTCAGTGCGTTTAACACACAACTTTAATGCAACAGACAGGCAGAGAGAGAGAGAGAGGAAAACACACTGAATGACGTTAACATTCGCAAAAAAGGCCCATTCATGACAAAACAAAAAAAGTGACAATTAAAATAATAATAATTTATATGTTTATTTTTTGCTTTTTAATGTCGCTGCTCTTCCTTCATATCTTCTTGAGTACTTTTGGGCTTATTTATGTTTGCCTTTTTCCGTTATGTTTGTAAAAACATTCGCACAAACATACAACTGCTTGTATATGAATATGAGCATGGGAATGGGAATGAATGACGACTGCATACAATTCAGTCAGTGCTTGTGACAGACGTATAGACAGACCTAAGGCAATAATGATGTTGTTTTTTTTTCCTCTTTGTGAAAATGGAATTGCGTAAGTTTTGCAATTTGGCATTTGTTTGTTGTTGCCTTATTCTGAACTTAATTAATATGTAAAGTATGCAATGAAATGTGTTTGAGGGTGTGTATGTGTGTGTGTGTTTTGGATTGCGTTTGCATATGAGAGCCGTCTCGCCGTCTTATGACTTTGCCGCCATTGACGGCGATGACTAAATGTACCTTTTTTCAGGCATATTTCACATTGCATTGTATTGCATCGCACCGCATTGGGGTTGAGTGGGGCATTGGGGCCATCATTGTGTGTCACAATGACACACACACGCACTCACACACCAACCTTCCAACCCTATGAGTATGAAATATCAACAAAAAAATATTGCAGCAGAATTTGTTAGACCACCAGAAATGCCGCCAAAGAGATAATGACTTTTAACTAATTTTTAATTTATTTTCAACATTTCAGGTGGGGTTTGGCACGGTGACAGTTTTGAGCGAACCGCTAACAACTGTTGGGCACAACATAACAAGACTGCGAAATTAAGGTCAAACACACAAACCCATCATTTCTAAAGGGTAGGGCAATAGACTTTAGTCAAAAGCACATACAAACATACATAGCATGTTTGTTTTGAAACAAGTGTTAAAATTTAATACGAACATTTAACATTTTCACTCGAGACTAAATTTTAACAGATTTTAGTTCGTACTGTTTTCGTATAAAACTTATTTATTTTCATTGAAAATAGAAAATTAAAAACGAAACATCTACGACGGATAAAGATTAATACAGCAACAAATTTGATAGAGAGGATTTTTAAAATCAGAGCCACCATTTTTTACAACGAGAACGAGAAGAAAATACTACAAATCCTCAGATTAAATGGGTTTCCATTAGGTTTCCGTCACAGCGTACAATACTTCAGTGTTAAATTTCGACGAAATTTTCTCATAGGCACTCAGTATTTGTACAAGAGCCGGTGCCGCCCGCCCTCTCACTGAGACTCTCTGCTCGATACCTCTTATTGCCCGCGACTGCAGTTGCAGCTACTCCGCATGGAGCCCACCTGTAGACGCGCCCCAAAACACTCCCATATAGAGCCCGAAATTGGTCCTCCTTCCCTTCCCCCGCCGAACAGGACATATTTACGGACCGTGGCAATATGGGGATCAAATAAAAGGTATTTGAGAGAAGAAAACGAATCTGATATCCAACTGTGCAACCAAGTGTTAGGGTGGGAGACACTGCCCCCCCCCCCCCCCCCCCAAAATAGGACATATTTGCCGACTATTGCAATAAGGTATTCGAGATTGGAAAACGAATTTGATATACAATTTTGGAGTCAAGTGTTTGGGGGACGTCTTATCCCATAAACTCCCCTTAAACTAATCGCAATATGGGATTTAAATAAATGATATTTGAAAGTAGAGCACGATGCTGATATTATTTCAGGGCTAAGTGTCTGGGGGACCACCCCACCCTCCAAAACACCCCTAAATCGGACATACCTATTTACCGACCATGGCAATTTTGGGCTCATTTCGGAGTAGAGCACGAAACTGATACCCACTTTTGGGACCTCGTTTCTCGGAGATGGGTGCACCGATTTAAGTAAAATTTTGTATGCCACCCAAAAACACAAAATTGGTATAAAACTTTAATAGCCGTGGGAGACGCCCTACCCCAAAGCCCACACAGTCGGACATGTTTACCGACTGGGACAATATGCGTATCAAATGAAAGGTATTTAAGAGTTGAATAACAATAACAACTATAACTATAACAAGTCGACCTCACTGGTCGGTGGCCCGTCCTACACCCAAAAATTACATGCTTACCGTTTGGGACAATATGGGTCAACTTATATAAACATTTGGGGTCAAGTCGCAGGGGACCGCCCCACCCCAAAAATCTGTGACATGTAGGCCAATCGGGATAGTATGGGATTTAAACGAAAGGTACTTGAGAGTAGAATATGAAGCTTATATCAAATTTGGGATCTACTCCCAGGCGGGTCGCCACACCCCAAAACTATGCACCAAATGGAAATTTACACCTAACGCGACAATATGGGATTTAAGCGAAAGGTACTTGAGAGTACAATACGCATAAAATTATGCCCCAAGTGTTCATGTATACCAAATGGGACAATGTGGATTCTAATGAAAGTTATTGGAGAGTTTAATGCAAATATAAATAATTTTCAAATTTCGACCCTGTGAAAATCATGGGTGTCGCGAAGCCCACCCGCCAACTTTTTTTGAACAAAATTTCTATAAACATTTTTAGCCATTCAAATACATCTTCCAAAAGATGGACAGAATCATGCGTATGCCATGGGAGTAGTGTAATTGTGTAGTCAAGAAATCTGCCATTAAACAAACACATGCATTGAGAAAAGAACAGCAAACAGGCAGGGTTGTCGAGTGTGGTTAATGTGGTGTTTATATCATAGAGGTGTCTTGGCAATAAATCCGATATAAGTACAACATACCAACGTACGGTCCTTAAAGCCTTCACACCTAATATGGCCGAAGAGTTATTCAAACCAAATGGCGAAACGCAACACATAGTGGTTGGTGTGTGTTGCGATCTGTGGCTTTCCTTTTCCATTGGAAAAAAATCTCCGATCCTAGAGCTCGTCTCGAAAGAGAAACAAACTAAAATTTTTAGACGAAATTGTTTAAAAAAAAATTTCATATAATGTTTTATAACAATCCAATTTTGTCACATTTTTGTAAAGTTTTCAATAAAACTTCGAAGAGTTTCAGATTTTGTAAATACATTTCTTTAATTAATGGTATATTCAAATTTGGATACATTTTCTATTATTTCTCTTCAAATAGAAGCTTCTGAATTACATTTGAAAATATATTTTTCTAAACAAAATATTGGGTTGCCCAAAAAGTAATTGCGGATTTTTCATATAGTCGGCGTTGACAAATTTTTTCACAGCTTGTGACTCTGTAATTGCATTCTTTCTTCTGTCAGTTATCAGCTGTTACTTTTAGCTTGCTTTAGAAAAAAAGTGTAAAAAAAAGTATATTTGATTAAAGTTCATTCTAAGTTTTATTAAAAATGCATTTACTTTCTTTTAAAAAATCCGCAATTACTTTTTGGGCAACCCAATATTTTTTTTTCTGGGACTCTAGCTTTTTTTGCTAAATACTCAAAGCCCTATCAGTCATTTTGACATTCCTCACTTAGTGACAGCCATCAAGCAGACGTTCAGCTGATTGATCATGCCTATCCTGCTTTACGCATGATTCATTTACCATTGTACGTTATTTTCATCAGTTAGTTGTTACAATCTTTTGTGATAGTTGTCGAGGTGGCAAGTTATAACTCCGACTTATCCATAGATAACGGTTAGCATGGTTAACGCATGATTTTGTGGGTAATTCGTGCAATAATGGTCTACTTATTGTTATCTCTTCATGCTAATGATTTCAGCCTTAAATTATGTATGTGTGTCATTTGCAGGCTCACGTACCAATGTGAATATGTGTCATCCGCGATATACATACGCCCCACCCATACGCCCCCATTTGTGGTTGTCACTGAAACATTGGCTGCGGGTCAAAAACCACACGGCTGCGGAGGAGACACGCAAGTGTCGACAAACAATGCTTGAAAATGAAATTAAAATTAAGCAAAGCACCCCACACCATAGGGGGTGTGGGGTGTTAACACCAGAAGAAGGAAGATAAAAAATCGTTAAAAGCCATTTATCAGGGCACAAGCCAGGCACAAAAGTCAAAACGATTCCCCGAATTCATTGAAAGACTTTGTCATGCTTTGGCGTACTCGCTTGGTTACAGGTAAAACTGCCTCAAAGTTAAGTGGGAGGCAGAGCCTAAGCCTTTGGCCGGGGAGAGGTAGTTGAGTTTTTGCATAAAATTAAATAATTTGTGTCAACAACAAATTGCCGAACACCCATGACAAACAACTCACTCTACTAAATAAAAATCTTCAGCAGAATGGCAGCCTGATGACCCCTTTTTGGTTTCATGCACACTTTATTACTTGAAAATTGCGTTTTTTCAGTTTATGAGCCAATTATGCTGGGCTTTTCTTTGGGATTTGATGCTTTAAGAGTTAATCCAAAGTTGCGCAAAAAATTAGTAAAAAGTTTGTGTGAATGGGTTTTATCGCTATGTTGCGCTTAACGGCAGTTTGCAACAATCGACTGAGGGAACTTCCTTATGCCCAAACTAGGAAGAGAGCAAATCGCAAAGTAGAACTTTTGGCCACAACAACGGAAATTGCCAATGCCAGTGCGTGCTTTCAAATACCTTCCAGCTATGGACGAAGCCGCTACATATCAACGGGAATTCCACTTGAACAAATTTCCACCAATAAAAGTCATTATGCTGACTTTTCTTCTCATTCAACTCAAATCAAATCGTTGAAAAATTTCTGTATTTTGTTTTTTTGCTAGCAAAAGCCTGGTGGTCTCGAATTGCTCCTCGAAGTCAAGAGCAATGAGTGGAGCAGACAAGTCACCATTCAGTGGATAAAGAGATTTATTTGAATGATATCAAAGTGGTTTAAGTGGTCTTGGAAACGACAAAGGCAACTAAGTGTAGCGATGGCTACTCGTAAGGCTTTTGGTTGGGTATATGGCGGCCGTAGAAACCTAATCGGGAGATCCGATTACAAGGGAGCTATATTAGGTTGGGCCGTGACTGAATTTTCACTCATGCTCATGCACGACTATTTTATGTCCACTCATGTTCACGCACGCTCACGAGACAAAAATTTTACTCACACACGACTTGCTGATTAAGATTTATTTGTAAAATAGCAGATTTAGTTTGCAGATTTAGCTGATCGAAATGTTTGCTAAAACAGCAGAAATGCCTACTTTCCCATTTTCAGCAGACAAAAACTGCTGTTTTAGCAAACATTTTTGCTGTTTTGAATAACAAATTTGGTTGAGTGTATACTTTATAGGATCCCAGATCAAAATTTCGAGGTGTTACAAACACCGTAGCGCAGAGATTAGCATGTCTGTCTATGACGCTGAACGCCTGGGTTCGAATTCTGGCAGGAACATCAGCAAATTTTTCAGCGGCAGTTATTCGCTGGCGGCATTTCTGAGGAACTTTGCCATGTAAGTACTTCTCCCCAAAGAGGTGTCGCCCTGCGGCACTTACTCCTAACACCCTTTCGTTTGGTCCCAAATATTGTTCAATTGGCAAAATGACCTTTCGAGCAGTTTTGCAGGACCCTGAGATTGTTGGCCCACATTTTTGAAGTCAAGTTCTTACTCTAATCTTCAATACCTTGAATTTGACCACCTTATTGTCACAGTAAGGCTACATGTCTGTTGGTGCTTTATGGCATAAAAATCTCTGAAATTTGAATTCCTATTTCAAAGTAAGGTTCGTACTCTACTTGTAAAACCCCGCATTGTCATGATAGGTGGTTTAAGGAAAAAGGATGAGCCCCAAACAATTGACTTGATATTTTTATGTCAGATTCATTCTGCCTTCCATTCGAGACCCCATATTACCAAATCGCGCTACATGCCGCATTGGGTTGTTTAGTAGCATGGCAATCCCTCATACAACCCCCCTTAAAATATTGAAATAAAAAGTGCACTATTTTCATCACATGATCATTTTAAACTATCCGAATATTGCAAGTAAATCTAAGTCTATACGATCATAGAAACATACACAAAGATAGATGCAACCTCTTTTTTTTACTTGTTTTAACTCACCGCCAACTATTTCGTTGATTAAGTGAATAAAAAATTAATTCCTCATTTCCATATATTTTCTGCACATATCTTCAACATAATTCATTAAAATCCATTTAGACATTAGGCCGTAATATATACCACAAACCCGCTTTTATAAAACTCACCTACTGCATATGACCTGTTGTTGTTTGTTTTGTTGTACAGGCTCGCAAATCATTTACAAACACCTACCTGCAAAGCCGAGCCATAAGAAATTGGCTGATCTACATGCCAAGATGGGCCACTCACATCACACCGCCACAACACCCCCACCTAATTAGTGTTACTCTTTCTCTGGCACCTATTGTTTCTCTTACTCTCACCACCAATACTCCCTCACACCTAATTAGTGTTACTCTTTCTCTGGCACCTATTGTTTCTCTTACTCTCACCACCAATACTCCCTCCCACGTATGGCTTTGCATTCACACCCATGGCGAATGCTTCAGAAAAGAACCAACAACAATTTGCTGTGTTTATGTTTTTTTTTTCTTTTATTGAAAATTATTTCCCCACTTTCATTGTTTTTCTTTAAGGAAAATTAATTTTCGCATGTATTTGTCGCTTCTCTGGAAAAATATATTTCGATTGATGCCAATTTCAAGAAAATCCATTTAGACGTTTGGCCGTTATATGTACCACAAAATCGCCTTTATAAAACGCTTGGCCGTTTAATAATTTCATTTGAGTCTCATATTTTCTTCGATCGGTCCACTTTGATTTTGGGCGGTTTTGGGCTTGGGACTGCTGCCTAGACACTTGGATCCAATTATTAATATCATATTCTTACTCTACTCCCGAATACTTCCCATTGGAGTCCTGTATTGTCTCGATCGGTTCACTTTTTATTTTTGGCCGTATTGTTGGGGCTACGCTCCAGATATTTGCATCCAATTTTTGAAACCATATTCATTATCGTATCCCAAAAAACTTTCGTTTGAGTCCCATTTTGTCCTGATCGGTCCACTTGGACCGATACTTTTTGGGCGGTTTTGGATTTTGGACGGCTCCTAAATACCTTTCATTTGAATCTCATATTGTCCCGATCGGTGCACTTTTGATCTTGGGCGCTACTTTTAGAGCGGTTTTGGGCCTGGGCCAGCCTTCTTAGAACTTGGACCAAATCTTTAATACCATATTCGTATTTAACTGCCAAAAACCTTTCATTTGAGTCCCATATTTTCCCAATGGGTAAATATGTCCAACTGGGGCGTTTTGGGGGTGGCGAGACACCAAAAAATAAATTTTTATGTCAGATTTGTATTGTACTTTTAAATACCTTTCACTTGATAACCATATTGCCAAAAGCGGTTAAAGTGTCCTGTTGGGTGGTGTTTTTGGGGGTGGGGGACCCCCCGACACTTAAGGTGACATTTTAATGCCAAGTTCGTACTTTACTCTTAAATACCTTTCATTTGGTGGCCATATTGTCCCACTCGGTAAACGGATCCGTTCGGGTGGGTTTCGGGATGGGGCGTCCCCCCAGGTTATTTGACCCCAAATTTCGATCCGTAGGTTTATAAATCCCCGCATAGTTTATAATACTAAAATTACTTCTCGTGCAAATATGCTCAAATATTTTCAAAACGCACCAAAATTTTGTATAACTTTTTGTATTTTAAAAATTTGCAACGAATGCTTGCTAATGTTGTCGGTAGATGCATTGGCTAATAATACCTCCCAATACATTTCATTTAAGCTCCACATATTGCCATTGGCCTCAAAATTGGATATCAAATTCGTTTTGTAATCTCATTTAAACTCCTTATTGGAAAAGTCAGCAAATTGCCAAATCTGGTTTGGGGTATTGGCCCTAAAAGTTATGAATATTTAGTTCCACTATCTCTATGACCCAAATTGTCTTGGTGAGCAAATACGTCCTATTTGGGGGTTGTTATGGTGGTGGGACGTCCCCTAGACAGTTGGTCCCTAATGGTGAAACGTCAGAAACGTGGTCTACTCCCAAATACCTTTAATTTGAGCCCCGTGTTTCCATATTCGGCAAACATGACCGTCGTGGGAGGTGTTGTGGGGGATGGGCCTTGAAAATATAGATCGGATTCGTGTTCTACTCTAAAAACCCTCCTATTTGAGCCTCATATTGCAATAGTCAGCAACTATTTCCTATTTGGGTGGTGTTGTGGGGCTGGGGTGGCTCCATAGACACTTCTGCCGAATATTGATATCAAAGTCGTGCTTTGCTCCCAAAGACCTTTCTTTTGAGCCCCATTTGCTATGGTCGTAAATTTGTCCCCTTTGGGGGATGTTTTTGGTGAGAGGCGGCCCCCCAAACACTTGGTCCCATATTTGGATATCAGATTCGTATTCTACACTCAAATACCTTTTATTTAAGCCCCATATTGCCATGGTCAGTAAATAAGTCCTGTTTGGGGGGTGTTTAGGGGGAAGGGGTGGACCCCCAGAAACGAGGTCCCACATTTGGGTATTAGATTCGTATTCTATTCGCAAATACCTTTCATTTGAGTCCCATATTGCCATGGTCGGTATATACGTCCGATTTAGGGGTGTTTTGGGGTTTGGGGTGGTCCCCCTAACACTTGGTCCGACAATTGGATATCAGATAAGTTTTCTTATCTTAAATACCTTTCATTTAAGTCCCATATTGTCGTGATTGGTCTAAACATATGTTTGGTAGGTTTTAGGGTGGGGCGGCCCCCTAAGGTACCTCATCCGAAATTTGGATACCAAATTTTTATACCCTCCACCATAGGATGGGGGTATACTAATTTCGTAATTATGTTTTTAACACCTCGAAATATGCGTCTAAGTCCCTATAAATATATATATATATATTTGAGATAGTCATGTCATTTTAAGTCGATCTAGCCATGTCCGTCCGTCCTTTTGCTGTCGAAAGCACGCTAACTTTCGAAGGAGTAAAGCTAACCGCTTGAAATTTTGCACAAATACTTTTTATTAGTTGGTATTGTAAATGGGACAATTCGATCCATGTTTTGATATAGCTGCCATATAAACCGATCTTGGGTCTTGACTTCTTGAGCCTCTAGAAGGCGCAATTCTTATCCGATTTTATTGAAATTTTGCCCGTAGTGTTTTGGAAACACTTCCAGCAACTAAGCTATGTATGGTTCAAATCGGTCCATATTGCGCGCGCAATTCTCATCCGATTTGGCTGAAAATTTGCATGAGGTGTTTTGTTATGACTTTCAGTAACTGTGCTAAGTATGGTGTAAATCGGCATAGAACCTGATATAGCTGCCATATAAACTGATCTGTGATCTTGACTTCTTGAACCTCTAGAGGGCGCAATTTTCATCCGATTTGGCTGAACAACAGCTTCTCTCATGACCTAATATAGTCAGAATCGATCAATAGCTTGATACAGCTCCCATATAAACCGCTCTCCCGATTTTCCTTCTTGAGCCCCTACAAGGCGCGATCCTTATCCGAATGAACTGAAATATTACACAATGACTTCTACAATGTTCAGCATTCATTTATGATCCATAGCATAACAGTCCTTATTCAATATTCTATGTTTGTCTAAAAAGAGATATCGCGCATAGAACTCGACAAATGCGATCAATGGTGAGGGGGTATATAAGATTCGGGCCGGCCGAACTTGGCACGCTCTTACTTGTTATTTTTAGGGTACTTTATGAGAGCACACAAAATTACGCTTAAATCGCACCACCCATCTCCGAGATCTGGCGTTTCTGACAATTAGGGTAAGGGGGAGGGCCCGCCGAAATTGGTGCCCATATGCATATATAACAGGCGATTTTCGCTTATCTACATCTATTAGTTACTAAAACTTTCCATCCTAGTTTGGTATGGAGGGTTTTGTTATTCGTCTGAAAGCCTATGCCAAATTTCATCAAAATCGGTTCAGATTTTGATATATGGTATGATGTGTGAAAATATTCGTTGTTATTACGTACCAAATGCGATCTCCGTCTTGATGACAAAAAACGACAGACGGACAAATGGCATAGAGGTGGAGTAGATTACAGGTTATGTTTAACTAAACTTTAGTTTGTTTAGGATTCTCATCTTGGACCTACAAGAACTGCATCTCTAAGAAAGTAGAGCATGCTACTTGGGACGCCGTCATATTATTTCGTATTTTGTTTATTGGGTCCAAAATGGCCACTTTAGGGCGCACGCAAGGAACAATCTCTTGAAGATTGCCAACCCTACAGAGGCCTTTGTTATTGTCTACCCTGTTTACAGAAACTTTACGCCCACTACTTCCCCATTAAAAACAATCTAAGGCCATTATCAGTATACGGAACGCATTAGTGGTTCCTTTATGCTGTGTTTACTCAAGTAAATCCGAAAAAACGTTTTGGTTTCTGCGGTTTTTTAGCACAAGGCTTTGCCAAGATAACAAAGAACTTCCCAGCAAAATCACGTTCATGAGGCTTTCCAGCTAGATTATCGCCCCAAAACTCCTGCCATAGTAGGGAGCAAAATAGTTATAGACATCCAAGTTGCTGTGAATCCTATTAGAGGGTGTCTTGGGAGGCAATAGTGTCATAATCGTTGGCAATGGACTTGGAACCTGTTAAGCTGGGAAGTAAGCAGGCATCTAAGTTTACGAGTGTTGGTTACAGCTGCTCCTAATCGGGGGAATATGTTGGCATTAATCTAAAATTGAATCTTTGCTTGAATTTTTGCTTCGCCAAATAGAGAAGTGTTTGCATACACTGCTGCTGTGGGGCTGGGGTGGGGGCCCTTTTTTTAAGGCATTTCATGCTATTGAAAGATCCTTGTGTTTTGTTGCCACTGTGAAGTTAGAGGTTCAAAATAAAATTGAAATTGATACATGTTTTGCTTGGCTGTTTGTTGTTGGGCCTCCTATTGAGGTAAGGAGGGACAAAATGACAATTGCAAGTGATTTCATCCTAGTTAACCTCAAATAGAAAACATTGCCACATTCATTTAAATGCTGCCACAATTGCCATTGGTAATTGGACTCCAATGACACATTAACCACCCCCACTCCCCCTGAGGCTTGGTAGTTGGGAGTGTCTTACCTGCCTCGTTGCCTAGAAGTTTAGGGAAATGTCAAGATTTTCTTTCTTTGCGCATTTACTGCAGCTGTTTATTTGATTTAAATCTCACTCTCGCAGTCTTGTAAGCAGTCTAATTATGTCCTTGCCTGTTGGCTTAGCAAAAAAACAGAAATGGAAAGGAGGGTTTTTAGTTGTTCTTCTGCTACTGCTTGGTTACAGAGTAGTGTTTCTGGTTTCATTTGCTGCTTGAGTACCTGGTTGTAAAGGAAACCGGAAGAAACTACGCACATTTGACGGTAAACAAGTATTTCCTGTATTAAGTTGCAGAAAAGCAGCTTGTTAAGGTCTCTTGTGTTGAAGTTTCGCGTAACTAAGTAAAGATGCTAAATAGGTAAAGATGTTAAGTGTTTTAAAGAACCACCGATGGTAGGTTTGTGTCTTTTGCAAAACTATAGTTTCAGTAAAATATTATTTTTCAAAAAATATTATTTCCTCACTTACCTAAGATGCGGTTTGCTGCGGAAAATTCCAGCAGTTATGTACTCCACGGATGTGCTCCTAAATATTTTCTTACATTTTCTCGTTATCCATATATCGTCTGCAAATCTACACATCTAACACCTCGAAATATTTGTCTAAGACCCCATAAAGAATATTTTCTGACCGTCATGACATTTGAAGTCGATTGAGCCATGTTCGGGCGTCCTTACGAAGGAGTAAAGCTAGCAGCTTGTCAGTTTGCACAAATACGTGCTATAAGTGTAGGTCGGTAGGCATTGTAAATGGGTCATATCAGATTATGTTTTGATATAGCTGTCATATGAACCGATATTGGATCTTGACTTCCTGAGCCACTAGAGGGCGCAATTCTTCATCGAATTGGCTGAAATTTAGCTTGAGGTGTATTGTTGTGACTTCCAACAACTGTGCTAAGTATGATTGAAATTGGTCCATGACATGTAATAGCTGTCACATAAACCGGCATTACGGATCGTGACTTCTTGAGCCGCTAGAGGGCGCAATTATTCCCCGATTTGCACAATGATTTGGTCTCCAACAGCCAAACCAAGTATGGCCCCAAGCATGGGTATACTAATCTAGTCATTCCGTTTGTTGTAGATCGTTGGCGTTTGCAATGGCCCCTATGGGTTTGGTTATGGCTCCCATATAAACTGATCCTTTGAATTGACTTTTTGAGCCCCCACAAGCCATAATTTTTATCCTGTTTGCATGAAATTTTACACAAAGTGTTTTGTTTTGACTGTTAACAACTTTGCCCAGTACGGTCCAAGTCGGTGATATTGCTCACATATAAACCGATCTTCTGATTAGTTATAAAATACAGCCCGGCCGAATTTAACCCTCTTTTAATTGGTTTTATTTAAAAAACTTGTCGCGCTTGTTTTTATTGCATAGCTGACATAGCTAGGGTCATTGACTGCCTCCAATTTATAGTTGTCAATTTGTACTCTCTGCCCAAGTGTATCTTCTTGATCCTCTCTGTTTCTCAACTCTCGAACCAGAATCGTATCAAAAAAAAAACTGCGCTAAGGACAACATATGATGAAATGCCATTTAGTAACATTTTTATACCCTACACCACTACTGTGGTACAGGGTATTATAACCAAGTGAATTAGTGTTTGTAACACCCAAAAAGAAGAGAGATAGATTCATTGATATACTGATCGACTCAGAATCACTTGCTGATTCGATTTAGCTATGTCCGTCTGTATGTCTGTCTGTCCGTCCGTCTGTCTGTCCATGTTAATTTGCGTACAAACTACAGGTCGCAATTTTCATCCGATCGTCTTCAAATTTTGTATGGACATGTTTTTCGACCTAGAGACGAAGCCTTTTGAAATTGGAAAAAATCGGTTCAGATTTGGATATAGCTTCCATATATATGTTCGTCCGATTTGCAGTAATAATGCAATAAAATAGTCATTTATTAATTTTTCTTATAACTCTCAATATTACTGGGGAATTTCATAGAAATCGGTTCAGATTTGGATATAGCTCCCATATATATGTTCGTCCGATTTCCAGTAATACAGACAGAAAATTGGTCATTTGTTGATCGATTCTCTTGAAATTTGTTGAGTAGGATTTTCTTTTGGCTCTCAATGTGACTGGTGAATTTGATAAAAATCGGTTCAGATTTGGATATAGCTTCCATATATATGTTCGTCCGATTTGCAGTAAAAATGCAATTAAATAGTCATTTATTAACCGATTCTCTCGAAATTTGTTGGGAAAGATTTTCTTATGACTCTCAATGTGACTGGTGAATTTCATAGAAATCAGTTCAGATTTGGATATAGCTCCCATATATATGTTCGTCCGATTTCCAGTAATACAGGCAGTAAAATGGTCATTTGTTGATCGATTTTCTTGAAATTTGTTGGGTAGGATTTTTTTCTGACTCTCAATATTACTGGTGAATGTGATAAAAATCGGTTAAAATTTGTATATAGCTCCCATATATATATGTTCGTCCGATTTGCAGTAATAATGCAATAAAATAGTCATTTATTAACCGATTCTCTCGAAATTTGGCAGGAAAGATTTTCTTATGACTCTCGATATTACTGGCGGATTTCATAGAAATCAGTTCAGATTTGGATATAGCTCCCATATATATGTTCGTCCGATTTCCAGTAATACAGGCAGTAAAATGGCCATTTATTGATCGATTCTCTTGAAATTTGTTGCGAAGGATTTTCTTTTGACTCTCAATGTTACTGGTGAATTCGATAAAAATCGGTTCAGATTTGGTTATAGCTTCCATATACATGTTCGTCGGATTTGCAGTAATACAGGCAGTAAAATGGTCATTTGTTGATCGATTCTCTTGAAATTTGTTGGGAAGGATTTTCTAATGACTCTCGATATTACTGGTGAATCTGTGCATATATATATATATATATATCGATCGGCCGATTTTCACTCCTAGACCCACTGCATGCGCATGTATTGACCAATCTTCCCAAAATTTTGTACAACGGTTTCCTCGACGAATTCTACAATATCCATAAAGTTTTGTCAGATTTTGGATAATTTGTTGTCATTTGTCAACCGTAGTTATTACATTTTGAACATATTTGCTTAGCTCGCAATTTGATACACCAATTTAATAATCTATCTGGATACAACAAAAATTTGTTTCAGAATTAGATGTATAATAACTGAGTGAGCTTGGCTGGGAGCTTTTGATGCATCCACCATATAGCCCTGACCTTGCACCATCAGACTACCATTTATTTCGATCTTTGCAGAACTCCTTAAATGGTAAAACTTTCGGCAATGATGAGGCTATAAAATCGCACTTGGTTCAGTTTTTTGCAGATAAAGGCCAGAAGTTCTATGAGCGTGGAATACTAAATTTGCCAGGAAGATGGCAAAAGATTATCGAACAAAATGGCAATTATATATTTGATTAAAGTTCATTCTAAGTTTTATTAAAAATCCATTTACTTTCTTTTAAAAAATCCGCAATTACTTTTTGGGCAACCCAATACCAACGTATATCCCAAATAATTGTTGGCAAATTTTCAATTTTGCATAGAAATCCGGACTCTAGTACTGCTATCATAGTGTTAATTACTTGCAAAAACATGTCCCAAATAATTTAAACTTACAAGTTGGACCATATCTCTCCACACATACCCATATTAAATTTTTGACTTTACAAAGTATTCCCATACAAATAACAATAATCAAATGAATGTTTTAACATTGCACTGCAAAGTTTTCATATATGAAAAATGTTACACACCATATCACTTACCATTATGTTTGCATATACGAGTAATGTATGCATGCATGCTTTGTTGAAATGATAACAAACTATCACAAGTATGTGCATCCCTGACATAAGTGATGTGTGTGAACAAAAATACATTTTGCCCTTTACCCTATTCTCCTTCTGGCATAAAAATGACATGAAGCTGAGTTAACATGAAAAAAAAACGGAATTTTTGAGTCAAAATATTGTCTGAAGTTATGTATTCGTCCAGATGTTCATAGTTTTTGTTGTAATATGTGTGGGCAAAAATCTACTCACACCCTCATGCAGACGAATATGCGTGTTCACATGTATGTCTGTATGTATGCAGGTACTAGAGTGTTTGAACATTATACAATAACATTGAATATTACGCCAAAATAGTTTAACAGCATATTTGCAGTTTTTCGCATGTTACCCACACAGTGTAGCCAATGATGAGAAAATAAAAAAAAAACAAAAAACAAGTACAAAGGCATTAAGTTCGGCCGGGTGTTCATAGTTTTTGTTGTAATATGTGTGGGCAAAAATATACTCACACCCTTGGATACCCACCACCTTGGGTATATGTGATCCCCTTTCGTCACAATCCGATGAAAATTGGATAACTTATGCACCCAAATTCGGCACGGACATTGAGTGGTCTTGTAAATACAAGTCACTGTTGAATTTTGTATTTCAAATTTCAACAAAATCGGGTAATAAATAAAGCTTTTATGGGCTTAAACCCCTAATATGGGTCTATATGTCAGCTATATCTTAATATAGTCCGATTCAAACCATATTTGGGGTGGATGTCGGGAGACCTAAAACTAACAACTGTTTCAAATTTCAACAAAATCGGATAAAAAATAAATCTTTTATGAGCTTCAAACCCTTTATCGGGAGATCGGTCTATAGGGCAGCTAAATATCTAAATATAGTCCGATCTGAACCATATTTGTGTCCTATATTAGGAGGCCTAGAACTACTCACTGTTTCACATTCCAGCAAAATCAGTTAAAAAATAAAGCTTTTATGGGCTTCAGACCCTTTACCGGCAGATCGGTCTATATGGCAGCTATATCTAAATATAGTCCAATCTGAACCATATTTGGGGCGGATGTCGGGAGGCCTAAAACTATTCTATGGTATGCAAATTTCAGCTTAATATCTCAGTTTTTGAAGCCTGTAGAGAGATTTCAGCAGACGGACGGACAGACGGAAAGACGGACAGACACACGGACATCGTTAAATCGTCTTAGAATTTTACGACGATCCGAAATGTATATACTTTGTAGAGTAGGAAATGGATATATCGATGTGTTGCAATCGGAATGACTTAATGAATATACCCCCTATCCTACGGCGGTGGTATCGCTATCGCTGAAATTTGAAACAGTGAGTTGCTGTGGGCCTCCCTACATCCGACTCGAATATGGTCCATATCCAGACAATATTTAGATATAACTGCCATGTGCCGATGACCATAACTGTATTAATTAACCGATTGCGCTGAAATTGGAAACAGTGAGTTAATGGTATGCAAACTGAAAATTATCCAGATCGGACCATATTTTCATATAGCTGTCATATGGACCAATCTCCCGATTTAGGGTGTTAAAATTCTAAAAGCCTCATTTATTTCGCTGAAATTTAGTTATTTGGTTAGTTGGACTAGGCCTCCCGTTGTTCTAACCAGAAATGTTTCACCGCGGACCATATTTCAATTTGGCTTTGGAAATTGGCTTTAAATCCCACTGAAATTTGAAACAGTGAGTTTTTTAAAGCCTCCTGTTATCCGTCCCGAATATGGTCCAGATCGGACCATATTGCAGGGTCTTAATCCCACAAAAAAACGAAAGTATTGCCCGATTTCGCTTAAACAGTGACTTGTATACGAGTTCTCGGAACCCAAATTAAAAAATGATGCATACCAGTTTATATTTGGATATAACTATGGATATGACAGTGGAGTTGTAATAAAATAGGATGATGAATATATCCATGGTGATACGCACATCCTAAACTGAACTCAAAACACTCTTTTTCTGCTTCATGAAAACTATGCATGAGGATTTGACATTTTTCTATTTTTGTTATCCAATAAAGGTTGAATACACAAAAAATTAGGTCAACCTACTATTGTATACGTTCATCATAGTAAAATTGCAATAAAAAATATGAAAACTTTACAAATTGGCCAACTTTCGAATGCATATAGCTTGACTCAAAAAAAAAACACACACTCTCTCTCTCTCTCTCTCTTTGCCTTACTAAATTTCCCTTAAGGCGAAGTTTGTACGCACACATGTCACTCAACTATAAGAAGTTTCCATTTTAATTTGATCAACTCAGTGTTGTTGTTGTTTTGCTGGGCTACTATACCATAATATTGACAAAACAAGAGAATAACAAAACAAATCTCTGCAACATACTCTGCGGTCGTGGTTGTGAGAGTATTTAACTAGCAGTTATTTCAAGAGTGTGGTAACTCAAAATTAAAATAAAAATTAAAAAATGTTACTTAGAAAGTTAATAAAAAAAGAAAATAATATTACCAATAAAAAGGCTATAATAAAAAAGTCTATATATAGCCGAAATATCTTAAACATTTTTAAAGATCTTTGGTAAGCTTTCATTGGTTGGCTTTTTGAATTATGACTGTCTTTTTGCAACAAGCGTACTATGTGTCTCGTGTGTGAAATTGTGTTTTTATTGTTGTTGTCTTTTTTTTTTGTTTCTGTTCTCTTGTGGAGAGTTTGAAAAATAGTTGTCCATTGCCTCTTTGGCAGAGTGGCAGTTTAATGGCTCTAAAGTGTGTGTTGGTGGTGTAGAGAGGGGAGACCAAAGTTTTTCCTCGTTAAACGTTTAAATTGTTTTTAATTAAAGTTTTTCAAAAGCCAATTACAGTCAATTTATTGAATGCCGCCGAAAGTGGTAGAAAATTCATTTTGACAATTTTGGTTTTTTTTTTGTTGGTTTGTTTTCCCTTTTTGGGGTTTGTGCAGGAATTCCGTTTATATTGATTGGTTAGTAACAAATAATCGAATTTTCAAGAGTCATTAATTTTGTTTAGCTTCCACAGTGAATTTATTTATGGAGGGAGATATGTAACCTGCAACAAACTTAGCACAACTTTAAACAAATAGAGGAGATTATTTATTGGCAGTAGTTAATTATATTAGAAAAGATGTTGAGATGTTGTACATGTTTATGATAGTAAAAATACATGTTTTATGGTCAGTGAAACATAAATATGGCGATAAGATAAATAAAACTTTACTGATTTTAGAAAAAACAAAAAAAAAAAAAAATATTAATATTATAAATGTTAAAAAGGTCTTACATGATCTTTGAAACGGAATATTATCACATTTCAAGTTAAATAAAAGTATATTAGGCTGTATTAATATCTTATATATAAAAATCAATTGGTGTTTGTTTGTTTGTTTGTGTGTTCCTTATAGACTCAGAAACGGCTGAACTGATTTTCTTGAAATTTTCCCAGATGGTGCATAATGAGCCCGTGGTGAAAATATTTTGATATGTGAAGGGGGGGCGGACGCTCCCCCTTACCATAATTTTCAGAAATGCCAGATCTCGGAGATGGGTGGTGCAATTTAACCAACATTTTGTGTGCTCTCATATAGTACCCTAAAAATAAAAATTTTTTATCCAAATTTCGGATGGGGTACCTAGGGGTGGCCGCCCCACTCTTAAACCTACCAAACATATATTTAGACCAATCACGACAATATGGGACTCAAATGAAAGGTATTTAGGATAAGAAAACGTATCTGATACCCAATTGTGAGACCAAGTGCTAGGGGGACCACCCCAACCCCCAAAACACCCCTAAATCGGACATATATACCGACCATGGCAATATGGGATTCAAATGAAAGGTATTTGCGAGTGGAATACGAATCTGATATCCAAATGTGGGACCTCGTTTCTGGGGGTCCACCCCTTCCCCTAAACACCCCCCAAACAGGACTTATTTTCTGACCATGGGAATATGGGGTTTAAATAAAAGGTATTTGAGTGTAGAACTAAAATCTAGAATCCAAATGTGGGACCACGTTTCTGGGGGTCCACCCCTTCTCCAAAACACCACCCAAACAGGACTTATTTACTGACCATGGGAATATGGGGCTTAAATAAAAGCTTAAATAATAAAAAAATATACAATTTTCTGGGGATCAACCTCTTTCCCAAAATATGGGGTTCAAATAAATGATATATAGATATATGCTGATATATTTTCCGGGCTTAGTGTTTGGAGGACCACCCCAATCCCCAAAACACCCCTAAATCGGCCATATTTACCGACCATGTCAATGTGGAGATTAAATGAAAGGTATTGGGGGTAGAGCAAGAATTGATACCCACTTTCGGGACCAATTTTCTGGGGTCAAACCCTTTCCCAAAATACCCCACAAGCAGCAATTTTTTAGTGACTATCGCAAAATGGGGCTCAAATTAAGGTATTTGGGAGATTTTTCGACCATGCCAATATGAGGTATTTAAGATTATTAAACGAATTTGATAACCTATTTTGGGCCATGTGTTTGGAGGACGCCTCATCGTGTAAACTCCTCTAAACCAATGGCAATATGGGGTTTAAATAAATGGTTTTTGAAAGAAGAACATGATGCTGATATTTTTTCAGGGCCAAGTGCCAGGGGGACCACCTCACCCCCCGACTGTTTGAAGTCATGGCGAAACATGTCGTGCAAAATTTCAGCCAAATCAGATAATAATTGGGTCTTCTAGAGGCTCAAGAACTCAAGACCCCAGATCGGTTTATATGACAGCTATATCAGGATATGGACCGATTTCAACCATTCTTTGTTGTTGGAAATCATAATAAAACACCTCATGAAAAACTTCAGCCAAATCAGATAATAATTGCGTCCTGTAGAGGCTCAAGAAATCAAGATCTAAGATCGGTTTATATGGCAGCTACATCAAAAAATGGACCGATAGGGCCCATTTACAAAACCAACCAACCTACACTAATAAGAAGTATTTGTGCAAAATTTCAAGCGGTTAGCTTTACTCCTTCGAAAGTTAGCGTGCTTTCGACAGACAGACGGACGGACATGGCTAGATCGACATTGACATGTCATGACGATCAAGAATGTATACACTTTATGGGGTCTGAGACGAATATTTCGAGGAGTCAAGATCCGTGCCCTAAACTCTCGTTTGATAGTAGAAAACAAATTTGATATCCAATTTTTAGGTCAAGTGTTTGGGCTCATAAACTCCCCCTAAATCAATGGCAATTGGGGCTAAAAAAAAAAAAAAGAATTTGAGAGTGGAGCACGATGTTGATATTTTTCAGGGAGAAACGCTTGGATGGCCACCCCACCCTATATACCCCTCAAACTGGACATATTTGTGGACTATGGTAAAAAGGGGCCAAAATCTGATTTATGGCCACGCCTCACCTCATGCACTCCCCTTAAACCACACATATATAACGACTATACCAATATATAGCTCAAATGTGGTTTTTGGGAGTACAGTTTGCATCTGATATCCACTTTCGGGGCAAATGGTTTGGCTACTCCAATCCACCACCAAAACCTCCCCTTGCCCTAACCTATTTCAAAAACGCCAGTTGTGCGATTTAAGCGATATTTTGACTGAAAAATAGTAGTTTGGTGGGATATCTAGAGGGGGCTCGGCCCACCTCCAAGGCTCGCCAAATGAAAATATAGACAAATAATGAGAATATGGGGCTCAAATGGAAGCTATTTGAGACTAGAGCACGAATCCGATATATGTTGGTCCGCATTACCCCCAAAAATACCCCCATATCGGACATATTTACCGACCATAGTAATGTAAGGCTCAAATGAAAGGTTTTTGGTAGTAGGGCACCAATATGATATCCACATTTGGGCGAAATATCTGAAAGGCAGTACCAGCACCCCCAAACAGGACTTATTGCCACAGACTATGTGCCAATATAGGGCTCAGATTAGAATGGAGAGTGAAAGAAGGTGCAGCGGAGCGGGCCTATAAAGCCCATAATTTGATTTTACAAACCATTTATGCACCCTACACCGCTACCGTGGTACAGAATATTATGGCCTAGTGTTTCTTTTACGACCCTCAAATTTATTGGTGTATTCGATAGAAATCAGATCAGACTTAGATTAGATTATACCCCGCATATATACCCGTACCGCCTGATTTTCACTTCTAGGGGTTTTTGCAAGCGCATTTATCAACCGATCTTCTCAAAATTTAGCAAATCACTTTCCAACTCCCAGAATATCTCTGGATTTCGACCAAAATCAGTTCAGATATGGATTAAGCTCCCATTACCACAAATGTTTGTCCGATTTGGACTAATATTGTAATGCTCGTAGCAAGGCCCTTTGCTCTATCCTCAAAGATTTTGTACAACTAATAGCTGCTATCATGGGTGTAGGTCAGCCAGTCAGCCAGTCAGTCTATGAAAATG